>NC_085136.1:39521063-39613563 GCF_035046485.1 Aedes albopictus
TGATCTAGAATAGAGAACTAGAGTAGAGAAGCAAAGCAGTGAGTTAGTGATGAGAGCCAGAGTAGAGAGCTAGAGCAGAGACCTAGAGAAGTCAGCTACAACAACGGAGACCCAGAGGAGAGTGCTGAAATAGAGAATCTGAGCAGAAAGCTAAACCAGGAAGCTAGATCAGAGATCAAGAAGAGATGAATGAAGCTGTGAGCCAGAGTAGAGAGCTAGGAATAAGAGTTAGAATTGAGAGCTTAAGGGAGAGCTAGAGGAGAGGTCCAAAAAAGAGGGTAAGAGCAGATAGTTCTAGGAAAGCTAGAAAAGTACTGTTCCAGGCGACTCTCCCTAGGAGGAATTCCTTTTCGAACTCTTAAAGCACTGCTCAAAAGAAATCGAGGAAAAGTTTTCGAAAGAAGTTCTGACAGAATTGCTGAATGAACTCCTAAAAGAGTTTCCAAAGAGACTCGGGAGGAATTCTCAAAGAAAGTTGGGGAGGTATTTTCGAATGAACACTTGGAATGATTTATGAACAAATTCTTTGAAATGGTTACGAGCAAACTCTTTGGAGAATTGCAGAAGGAATTCCTGACAAAAAAAAAAACACTGGTTTCTGGAAGAAATTTCGAAGCAATTTACTATATCTAGGATAATTTTATTTAATAAAATGATCGTAGGAGATATTTCAAGAGATCATTGAGAAAGTTTGTGTTCTGATTCTTCTAATTGTTTCAAATATTTGAAACTAGTTTCTAAGCAGTGCTAAACTTTTTAGATTATGACATTTTCACAAAATATTCTTAGAATCATTTTAAAGAGATTGAAGAGTGCAAATTGCAATAGTCGACCTCATACTTAAGAAATTACGTGACCTAAACCGAAGAATCCACCTTGGATCTCAGATCCGAACCATCCACTTGACAGTTAACAATACAAATTTCTTCCCGCCAAAATGACAAGTAGAAACTACTCGGAGATACAATGTCAAGTCCCTCACAGCCCATTTCGTTGCCCATAAGGTCTGTGCGTAATCCTAGAACTCGTCGTAAAACAAGTGATTATGGATCGCGCACGCACTTGTGCCTTGTGTCATCTTGATGGACGCAACAAATGACACCCGACCAAGACTCCCGAAAACAGCAAGCGAAGAAAAAGACAAGCATCACACAAGCTTCTCTTATCGGCAATCGTTCCATCAAATCGTCACCATCAGAGCCGTTTAGGACCAAAAGAGAGGGCCCTTAAGCGGAGTTTATAGTCGTAAAAACCCGGGCTTAGTTGAAATCCTACACCTCGAACTGGATGGAAGCTCAGGCAGCAAACAAACAATCGGTTTGTTCCCGAAAGTGACGACGAAGGACCTGCTGGCAAAGGGCAACTCCACTCCCTCCATGCACAGCAAATAATGAGCATCAACAGGATCAATTAGCAGCCGTTACTGGCTGCACAGTTGTTGTTCCCGAGGACCGAGGTAGGTTTAGGAAGCACTTCGGTTGCTGCTGCGGAGAAGACGAAGACGTACGGTTGAAAAGGGACTCCTAAATCATTTGTCTTATCTATCAACTGCAACAGAAATATCTACTGCTTCTTGAGGTTGAGGAAAGCGTGCAGGATTGGGTGTGGATTTTTTTCATAGGTTTATCAATCTTTAAGGAACAATCTCTTCGAAAAAAAATAATCCGAAGAAAAACACACCCAAAGGATCTTTTGTTTGTTTTGCCAGGCAAAAAGAACTCGGTCTGGGTTGGCATAATACTGCGATCATTTTACGAAACCTCCGGACTCGTACCTACCAAATGCAAAACAGAGATGGGTCCCCTGCAAAGATTTTTTTTGTGCAACAAGAACCTGGTATGAAAATAGAAATGACACTGGAAAATGTTGATCTTCGGTTCATCTAGGACCGGGAATGCACCTTGCGCATGAATAAAGTCCCGGATCAAATGACGACGCAAATCTATTTTTGCCCGGCTCGGCTCGGAAAACGTTAACGAGACCATCTGTCACAAAGAAGGCAATTTCAATCAATTTTAAATAATTATCTCGAGCTTCATTTAATTCTTTCGAGCCCATTTCGGAGGGCAGTAAATTCGCTTCCAACTGAGCTCGAAGTCCCCCCGCCGGCCGCCTCGTACCTGATCTGATTCAGAGGAGGATTGAGAAAACAAGCCTCATCAAACGGGACGGGAGAACCTTTATTGGTGTGCCCCGGACTCAATTTAATCACCTCGGTGACGACGACGACGACAAAGGAGAATGACACGATCGATGGATGGTCGTTGTTGGTTGGTGGAAGAAGACCAAAATGATGATGATTATGGTCGAGCCTCATCGGCGTTGAAGAAACACCCAAAGAGAGAGGGGCAATTACAAATTAAACACCTGAGCGTTTTCTCGAGGTTGAACAGGGCACAGGAAACAAATGGAAGGAAATTACGGTTGAGGTGTAGCATGTTACAAAAGAGGGCTTTCTGGTGAGGGCTTTGAGTTAAACATTTACACATTTGGTTTTTAAGAAGAGAATGGTTTTTATTTAACAACACAATGTTCATAATCTTGTCTTCTTTGTATTCTCTGTCTCCTCTGTCTTCTCTGTCTTCTCTGTCACCTCTGTCTTCTCTGTCTTCTCTGTCTTCTCTGTCTTCTCTGTCTTCTCTGTCTTCTCTGTCTTCTCTGTCTTCCCTGTCTTCTCTGTCTTCTCTGTCTTCTCTGTCTTCTCTGTCTTCTCTGTCTTCTCTGTCTTCTCTGTCTTCTCTGTCTTCTCTGTCTTCTCTGTCTTCTCTGTCTTCTCTGTCTTCTCTGTCTTCTCTGTCTTCTCTGTCTTCTCTGTCTTCTCTGTCTTCTCTGTCTTCTCTGTCTTCTCTGTCTTCTCTGTCTTCTCTGTCTTCTCTGTCTTCTCTGTCTTCTCTGTCTTCTCTGTCTTCTCTGTCTTCTCTGTCTTCTCTGTCTTCTCTGTCTTCTCTGTCTTCTCTGTCTTCTCTGTCTTCTCTGTCTTCTCTGTCTTCTCTGTCTTCTCTGTCTTCTCTGTCTTCTCTGTCTTCTCTGTCTTCTCTGTCTTCTCTGTCTTCTCTGTCTTCTCTGTCTTCTCTGTCTTCTCTGTCTTCTCTGTCTTCTCTGTCTTCTCTGTCTTCTCTGTCTTCTCTGTCTTCTCTGTCTTCTCTGTCTTCTCTGTCTTCTCTGTCTTCTCTGTCTTCTCTGTCTTCTCTGTCTTCTCTGTCTTCTCTGTCTTCTCTGTCTTCTCTGTCTTCTCTGTCTTCTCTGTCTTCTCTGTCTTCTCTGTCTTCTCTGACTTGTCTGTATTCTCTGTCTTCTCTGTCTTCTCTGTCTTCTCTGTCTTATCTGTCTTCTCTGTCTTCTCTTTTGGCTTTGTCTTCTGTGTCTTCTCTGTTTTCTCTGTTTTCTCTGTCTTCTCTGTCTTCTGTGTCTTCTCGGTTTTCTCTTTTGGCTCTGTCTTCTCTGTCTTCTCTGTCTCCTCTGTCTTCTCTGGCTTCTCTGACTTCTCTGGCTTCTCTGGCTTCTCTGGCTTCTCTGGCTTCTCTGGCTTCTCTGGCTTCTCTGGCTTCTCTGGCTTCTCTGGCTTCTCTGGCTTCTCTGGCTTCTCTGGCTTCTCTGGCTTCTCTGTCTTCTCTGTCTTCTCTGTCTTCTCTGGCTTCTCTGGCTTCTCTGGCTTCTCTGGCTTCTCTGGCTTCTCTGGCTTCTCTGGCTTCTCTGGCTTCTCTGGCTTCTCTGGCTTCTCTGGCTTCTCTGGCTTCTCTGGCTTCTCTGGCTTCTCTGGCTTCTCTGGCTTCTCTGGCTTCTCTGGCTTCTCTGGCTTCTCTGGCTTCTCTGGCTTCTCTGGCTTCTCTGGCTTCTCTGGCTTCTCTGGCTTCTCTGGCTTCTCTGGCTTCTCTGGCTTCTCTGGCTTCTCTGGCTTCTCTGGCTTCTCTGGCTTCTCTGGCTTCTCTGGCCTCTCTGGCTTCTCTGGCTTCTCTGGCTTCTCTGTCTTCTCTGGCTTCTTTGGCTTCTCTGGCTTCTCTGGCTTCTCTGGCTTTTCTCCCAAGCAACACACATGTTATATAAAAGTTACGACAGCGCAAGTTTTGGTTGTATAGAAGATTATTTTACGTTATTTCAACAGAATGTTAGAATTACGTAAAATAAACTTCTATACAAACAAAACATGCGCTGTCGTAACTTTTATATAACATGTGTGTTGCTTGGGCTGGCTTCTCTGGCTTCTCTGGCTTCTCTGGCTTCTCTGGCTTCTCTGGCTTCTCTGGCTTCTCTGGCTTCTCTGGCTTCTCTGGCTTCTCTGGCTTCTCTGGCTTCTCCGGCTTCTCTGGCTTCTCTGGCTACTCTGGCTTCTCTGGCTACTTTGGCTTCTCTGGCTTCTCTGGCTTCTCTGGCTTCTCTGGCTTCTCTGGCTTCTCTGGCTTCTCTGGCTTCTCTGGCTTCTCTGGCTTCTCTGGCTTCTCTAGCTTCTCTGGCTTCTCTGGCTTCTCTGGCTTCTCTGGCTTCTCTGGCTTCTCTGGCTTCTCTGGCTTCTCTGGCTTCTCTGGCTACTCTGGCTTCTCTGGCTTCTCTGGCTTCTCTGGCTTCTCTGGCTTCTCTGGCTTCTCTGGCTTCTCTGGCTTCTCTGGCTTCTCTGGCTTCTCTGGCTTCTCTGGCTTCTCTGGCTTCTCTGGCTTCTCTGGCTTCTCTGGCTTCTTTGGCTTCTCTGGCTTCTCTGGCTTCTCTGGCTTCTCCGGCTTCTCTGGCTTCTCTGGCTTCTCTGGCTTCTCTGGCTTCTCTGGCGTCTCTGGCGTCTCTGGCTTCTCTGGCTTCTCTGGCTTCTCTGGCTTCTCTGGCTTCTCTGGCTTCTCTGGCTTCTCTGGCTTCTCTGGCTTCTCTGGCTTCTCTGGCTTCTCTGGCTTCTCTGGCTTCTCTGGCTTCTCTGGCTTCTCTGGCTTCTCTGGCTTCTCTGGCTTCTCTGGCTTCTCTGGCTTCTCTGGCTTCTCTGGCTTCTCTGGCTTCTCTGGCTTCTCTGGCTTCTCTGGCTTCTCTGGCTTCTCTGGCTTCTCTGGCTTCTCTGGCTTCTCTGGCTTCTCTGGCTTCTCTGGCTTCTCTGGCTTCTCTGGCTTCTCTGGCTTCTCTGGCTTATCTGGCTTCTCTGCCTTCTCTGCTTCCTCTGTCTTCTCTGTCTTCTCTGTCTTCTCTATCTTCTCTGTCTTCTTTGTCTTGTTATGTTCTTATCGTTTATCATTTCTATTTTGTTGTCATTGTTTGCGTGAGTTCCTATTTCATTTATTAAAAAAAATCATCTTGATTGAATGACTTGTCAGATTCATTGTCTGAAACTTTCCATATCGCTTGTCTCCCCGGAACCCTCAATATGTGTCAAATCTGTCAACGCAGTATACATTTTTCTCTACCATCTTCTTGCAAATGACGCTCCTGCATCGAAACTCCCTTTCAATCATGCTCTTCCCCACTCCCACCACCAGTCAGCACAGTTCCACTCAAGCCACCGTTACCGTCCGTCCACCCGATTAAATAATACGACGCAGTTTGCGCAGATCGCGCCCTCAAATGTGGCCGTTGCTAAACCGGTTTACCACTTGGACGAACGAATGGAAGATTGTCTTTATTGACCCCCTCCAGCTCTCCAGCCATCCAGCTCGCCGTCGTCCAGTTAAGCCCTTACGACGATCACCGCTGGTGCTAGTGCTGCTGCCGCTGCACATCTCGCCTCCTCTAGAGATGGCATATTGTTATCATCTCGTTGCTTAGGGGAATTGGGGGTAATATGAACACCCTAAGCGTTTCTCGTCTTTTCCAATAGAAATATGACAAAATCTTTCTTTTTTACCCTGTTACATCGTAGATGGTAATATATTCTAAGAGTTCTGGAAGAAAATAATGATAAAAAGTACAATTTTCTTACATTATTTTCGATTGCAAAAAATGCAAGAAAACAGAGTCATGAAAAATAGTGTGGGTAAAATGAACAATCGATGGGGGTAAAATGAACATGTCTTCAAAAACTAGCTTAAATGTTTAATTTCGATATATTCAAGTATAGGTCACCAAATTCAATGTAAACTTTATATGCTTCACTTTTAAAATTTTTGATATAAAATTTGGAATGTGCTGAAATCATTATTTGTAAAAAATGTACTAAAATAAGCGGTTTTAAGGATAAAAATCTTATTTTATAAGCGCAAAATATTTTTTTCTTAACTTTTTGCTCTAGTTGTGTCATAATATGTATTCTAGATCTCAATATACCGAGATTGCACAAAATTTTATAAAAATTGGATAAAGTTTGAACCAGCTGTTCATTTTACCCCCAAGTCGTGCTGGTTTTAAAGTTGTTCCTAAAATTGTATTGAAAGCATAACCTAATTATTTTTTTCAACTGAATATTGTTTTTTGGGAGTACATTATTGGAATATGACATTACATATATCATATTCTGCGAAAAATATACGAATGGACCTTAATTCAGATAAGTTCAATTTTACATCAGTGCATATTTTTCACGTGGCTTTTGAACTTTTCGATATAATTAAGTGGTTTATTTAATTTTAAAGTTCAAAATCTGCAGAAGTATAATGGTTTACGCTATCAAACAGAATCCAATCGTTAAAACATGCAGAAATACGCTAATTGCTGTAAAACACCCCCCTGTTCATTTTACCCCCCCTGTTCATTTTACCCACAATTCCCCTACCCCTTCTTGACCAGCCCCTTCACGCCACACGGGACAAACGACCAGTCACTCTACTCCACATCAGACAGAGTGCAGTAGTGCCTGTGGCAGTGGTTCAGACGTGTTCCCCCCTGCGGGCTGTCCATAAACCACGTGGTCATTAGGGGGGGGGGGTTCGGCCAATGACCATTTTGTATGGATTAATCAAAAATTTTGTATGGACTAATGACCACGCGGGGGGAGGGGGGGGTGGGGGGGGTTGAAAAGTCCCAAAAAAATGACCACGTGGTTTATGGACAGCCCCCTGCTGACCAAGATCTCCTCCCGTGATGGGTTTCGCCCCCTCCCCCCTTTCAACCGTTTCATCCTCCCCACGCGCTTCAAGTTTACGCGCGTCCAGGTGCTCGCTTGTCTCGAACCTGACCTCAGAAAATCTACTTCTGCTCGTACAGTCCAGTCAGACAACGCAGCGCGCAGCATCAGCCGTCAGCTAAGCCGTCCGTAACGATTAATCGAAAGACCAGTAGCTGCTGAAAGCGGACCGATCGACCAACCGACCGACCTGTGCACTACTTTCCCCCACAACCAACCCCCGTCGGAACAGACAATGATCCTCTTGTTTATTGTTATTACTTTTTATAATTTATATGATTTTTCATTTTTACTCGCCTTTGCTTTGGCTCGCTTTTCTCCGATCACTGACCGTTTTCGTGATCTTGAGAGTCTCGTCGGGAACAGAAGCCCGCAACACGAAATCCGTGCCCGTGATGAGTGCCGTCTGCTGGAGTCCCGCCGTGTACCGACTCTGTGTACTACTGTTCATACTTATATGCACAAGTTAATTTCAATGTTTTTTTTTCAGATCTAGAAAAGAGTTTCGAAAAAAAAAATCTGATGAGGAACTTCTATAAACTTAGCAGAAATCTTTGAATTTATTAATGTGGATAATCCACAAGGACTCGCGAATCAAAACTACATCAGCACTCAAGGAAAATATTCCATACGGCATTCAAAACTTGCTAGGAGAATTGTCCAGAAAACTACTAGAAAATTTCGTGGCGAAATGGCCAAGGAACCTTTAAGAAATTCTTCTTTAGTACTCTGAAATGACTTAGAAGCCCTCCTATAACGCCCCTAACCTTCCGAACCAACCCCCCCCAATTTAATTCAATTTACCCTTATTAATTGAAACCAAAAAGAGGTATGCCACTGTCACGCTCTCACAAAAACGCCTCAAAAACCACCTTTCATTGCCTATACTGCTACTGAAACTTCTAATCGCCCTGTAACGTCTAATGGCCTGAAAACCATCCCACTCCGTAAACCACCCCTGAAACCTCCTGAAACTACCTGTAATACCTTGAACCCACAAGAAATCCTCTGAAATTGCTCCGAAACACTCCTGAAACCCCCAGTACCCCCTGCAACGCACCGATGAAAATTCCACAAAACTCCCTGAAACACCTCTGAAAACTTTCTGTAACGCCGCTGAAATCAACTCAAAGTCCTCTGATACTTCATGAAACGGCTTCGATACTCCTCTGAAATCCCCTGTAACACCCCTCAAACTAATAACCCAAAAATGTCCCTGAAACTTCATGTAACGCTCTTAAAACCTGGTGAAAACTTCCCGGAACCCCATTAAACGCCTCCAGAAACTCCATGAAACCCTCTCATTCCCACTGTACCGTCCATGAAACCTTCTAAAAACCCCCTTACATCCCCGAAACCCTCGAAACCGCCCTGATAGGCTCTCAAAACTCTCTGTAACCCTGATCATCATAAAGTTTTCAGTTTTTAAAAATGTTTTAGGAACCTAAACGAAGACTTCAGAGGGCCTCATAGGCCCTGAAAATAGGCCTTGAAACGTCTTTGAAACCCCGTGAAACCATCTGTCATCTGTCGCCCTTTAAGATGCCTTTAAATGCTCTAAAACGCCCGAAAACACATATGTAACCACCTGAAGTTCTCTTGAAATCCTCTAGAGTACGTCCCGTCAAAGCAACCAGCTGCTTGTATCCTATGCCTGTAAATTATAATTTAGTTGTTTCTGTTTTTGTTGGAGTTTTTGAGTGGAACTTACATACAGTTTTTAGGCCGAAACGTCGGGCAATGCAAATTTAATGGTTTGGATTCCCTAGACTGAGAAAGCCACAATTCCCATAGCAAACCAGTTCCAGTCGAAAATCCCTAGCGGAATAATTTATGATTCTATTTATAGAACAGGTAACCCAGTCAACCAATGCATTGCAATGATCGCATAAGATGTTGAATGAGATGTTAAAGTGGAGGCGATATGCGTAGATTTTACATGCGCCTAAATGGAGACATGTACGCGTATGACCTCCACATTATCATCTTATACAACATCATATACGATTACTGGTTGTCTGGGTAAGGATCATATGAAGCTATGGAGTCGCTTTATCATCTTTAATTCAGCAATTAATCATCACTTATGCAGCACCACAAAAAATAATTAAAATTTCTCTCACAGATATAGGATATAGGATACAGTTTATAGTGGCTGAAAGAGACATATATAAATAATTACTGATACTCGGAGTTTTCGGCTATTCAGTCTAATGATTTCAAACGGTAGTTTGTTAACTGCCCGACGTTTCGGCTGTTCTTGGCAGCCTTCTTCTAGGGGAAATTAAATCTATCGTTTACGTTTGTGAACATATATCGTGTGTTGGCTTGTCGTACATTTTTAGCGTGAATACTTGTGGGTGGTTTTAGTTTGCTACTATTTTTTTACGTTTTCACCACTGATCACGGTCACTGTTTAACTCACTACAATTACTAATTACACCGA
Organism: Aedes albopictus; assembly: GCF_035046485.1. Taxonomy (NCBI): domain Eukaryota; kingdom Metazoa; phylum Arthropoda; class Insecta; order Diptera; family Culicidae; genus Aedes; species Aedes albopictus. The sequence goes on from NC_085136.1 coordinate 39,530,537, forward strand.
ATCGAGCTTCGGTGTCGCTTACCATAGCATCTGCTCCACCTAGAATGGTATGTAGGAGAACAAGTTATATACCGTCATGTCGAATTAAATGTTGAACGGCTTTGAACAAAGGCTGTGCTGAGGTTGAATAAGCGATGTAAGTGCTGGGTACGAATGCATCTGGGTACGAATGCATGCCTTAGCTGTCAAAACATCGTTGTTTTGTATATAGATTCTGATAATCGTGAATATTTGGAAAAGTGACGCAAAATGAATAAAAAATACAGGTAAATATTCATAAAATACCACTAAGGCGTGGAAAACATGTATCTTCTATCTATTTTTTGAGAACGGCAGCAGTTTCGTCGTCGTCGAAACGGTAAAACGAGGGAAACCGTAATCTCTATTGTCATTTCGGAATTGGTGTTTTATAACCCGTAAGAGATCTTTTTAATGCTTGATTCCTAATATTATGTTCAATTGCCAATTTCCGTAATGCTTATCTTGCTGGTTCATTGTATAAGTTTGATTAAGGGCTGAGTAGTAGTGACAAACGATGGATTTCCTCTTCCGCCGGCTCATCAGGTTGCGCATCATGGACTCATACCATCACCTTCACTGCCGAAGGAACTGGAACCTGTCGATTATCTTTCCCCTGGTAATTGTTTAACACCAGGGATATCGTTGATGCCCTACAATTACTCAAATAAAATATTTAGTCAAGCGCACAGCAGTTGTGAAATCCAGCGTTCGATGATGGGAGAGGACTAGATCTTTCTTCTATGATTTTAGAAAATTTGACCTTCAACACTTCACGGTCCATTTTTGGGATTTTTTATAACCCGCATAACATTTTCACTGATGGTTTGTTATAGCCATTAAAGGTTGAATAAAATAGCTCTAGTGCTAAATATTCAATATTGAAGATAAGCTGGTTAAAGAAATGTAGAGTAGATGGATAATCTTCTATTGAGTAAACATATTCAGCATACGATAATAGGCTGTACAAGAAATACACCACACACGCAACAATCTACTATTCAACTCCATATTCAGGTTTTGTCTTATTCAGTTATTGACACCAACCATAGTTCAGTTATGATTCTCACTGTTCACAACCGCATGACGTAAACAGTGAAAATATATGTCCTTTGCTTTTTAATGAACAAGCTGCCATCTTTTGCCAGAATCGCAAGAACTAATGTCAGTTATTGTGAGTTTTAATTTAACGTTTGCCTTTTACGTCCACTACTACACATAATGACCCTTGTAATGACGTATACTTGTAGAGACGTATACACTAGCAATTATCAAAATGATCGACTACCAGCGCTTCTAGTGGACTGATCACGACATTAACATGAAATTCAAATTCATCGTTAAATACATACATGTGAAAAGCTCTATTGAAGAGTATTTGGTCTGTTTATCTGTCAAGTCCTTTAAGAGTCCTACACACTAATCAAACGATTGGTCAAACCTCGTGTAAATAACAACAAGCTCGCTCAAATTGACGCAACAAACGATCAAACGTAGCACAAAGGCACCGTAAAGGCTTGGTATGTTGCGCAATTCAGATCCCAGTGTGATCCACTAGCCTCTGCCCAGCAACTCCTAACCCTACTTCCACTTCCACCGGCTGGAAACTACGAGCAACCTTTGGGAAGATCGGTTAACCAACCGCGGTGGGAACTTTGGTCGTAGGCTGACAGGGACGAGGGGAGGTGGTTTGCTTCTGCAAACCTGAGCGTCTGTTCTCCAGGAGGAACGGCTCTCACTACAGCGTCTGATCCCCATGTTAGGGGTGGCTGATCAACGTCCAAGTGTCAGGGAAGGACTCAAGGCTCAATACCCAAGTAACAATCCTAATTCTATTTGGTTTTATTTGTTTTTGTGATAGTTTTATCGGAACATTGCATATTCTAGTTGATCTTATCGGAGTTTCAGCTGAGCATAACTATTCTTCATCAATATGTGGTTTTAAAAACACCTCCAAGTATACTTGAGGTTCAGTTCATAAAACCATAAACACAACAAGAACTGTTGAACTTATTTTCAGTTTTATAAGGTTCTTGTAGTTATCTTCAATCATCCGTTCTCGATCAAGAGCAACTGTTCTCGCATGAGAACAGTTTGGTACATGAAAAATACAAAAAAAAAACTCAAGCATCAGAATTTGATTCTCATCGTTCCATTATTGCTGCCGATCAAGAACACCTACCCGGAAACCCAACCGCGACGCGGTGCAGTGCCAAGTTCCTCCGGTTGCAGCATCCGAAATGAGGTTGGTTTGGTCATCCAGGACGCCGATTCCCTTGTAATCGGGAGTCAAATAATCGACCTGTAAAATCACTTACCTGTTGGAAATGTTGACCGGAGGGATAAGGCGCTGCACCACATCAAGGCCGGTTCCCGAAAAAGGTCTGCCTGGTTGGCAACGGTACCGGGCTGATGATTAAATTTATCGCACGAAGTTCACAAAATCCACCGCGGTGCGATAATTTATTGTTTGTTTACAATTTGGCGTACATGATTTATGACGTTCTCGGCGGAGTTTGCATAAACCTACATCAAGAACGTTATAAACCTGAGTACTCTTGAATAATACTTCTTACCCTTGCATAAGATGAAATAAATTTCAGACGTTCTTGATGGAGGCCAACCAGGCTGCATTGAGAACGTTATAAATCCTAGTATTATTGAGTTATGCTTTTAGCTCTGGCATGAGTTGAAAGAAATTTAAGACGATCTTATGGTGATGTTGATTAAAACCATCGATGATGGACCGACCACCGGCCTAGATTTCAACGGAAGCCATGTTGAGAAAACTCATGAGCAATGTTCGCATGACCAGGAATAATATTTTTAAATATTTTATTATTGCGTTATAATGGAAGCGCGTTGCAATTTTTGGAAGTATCTTGCAACATATATACGATAAATTTTGCTTGGCATTGGGCATCCTCGCTACATCCCGGAAATATTTCCAATTTGTGTAATAAATTAATCCCGATTACAATAATGTGTCATTTGCATTGTGTTTTTAATTTCAATTTAATTCACCAAACTTTTCTGTCGACATAAAAACTGCATCAGTAACAACACACGGTGTCAAAATTTCGATTATTATCGAACATTCATGTACCTCGGATTTTTCTTCGAAAATGATTAGTATATGGGCTACATATTCATAATCGGATAACTAGAAAATATTTCATCGGCGAAAATTTTTCCATACATTTTGTATGGGAGGTTTTTTGGGCTAAAATAGTAATTATTGATTTTTTTAGTATGGAAAATAGCTAAAAACTCGTCTAACTCAAATTTTTCCCCGATAGAATATTTTCAAATTTTGCATTTATAAATTGTAGCCGAAATTCTAACATTCTCTGAAGAAATATCCGAGGTACATGAAAGTTCGATAATAATCAAAATTTTGACACCGTGCAACACTGACAAATTTATGATCGTTTTATCGTGCACTTGAAAAATTCTGCAAGGAGAGAGCAATTCGCCTTGAGGACAACTTGGGAAGTACAACAAGTTTTAAGAGAAATTTAAAAACAACTCTCCAAGAGCATCTTAGGATGGGCCTCTTTGATCTTATGGCGGGTTCATGGTTGAGTTGATGTCGTGTTGTAGAGCAATTTGGTTTATGCATGGTTTTAAAGCACAGCTTGGAGGCGAATGAATTAAAATTAATAAATTTAAAGCCTCAAAAAAAAAAAAAAAAAAAAAAAAAAAAAAAAAAAAGCACAGGTGTTGAAGAATACTTCAAAAGCATTATAAAATTAATTTTGTTACTTGGGTAGACTGTGCACTATGGTCCTCCGGAAAGTAGGGGGTTGGTGTTCGGCCCTTCGAGCTAGCCGTGGCACCAACATCAACCCCGACCACTACCTGGTGATGGTCAAACAGCGTCCAAAACTTTCCGACTTCAACAATATACGGTACCGGCGACCGCCACGGTACAACCTAGAGCGACTAAAACCACCGGATGTCGCATCAGCATACGCGCAGAATCTGGAAGTCGCGTGTCCAGATATATGCTGGGATAAAGACGGAGGCCTCTTGACGGACGGACGTGAGGTGATCGAAAGGTGGAAGCAGCACTTCGATCAGCACCTGAACGGCGTGGAGAACGTAGGCACGGGAGCTCAACGACAACGCCAGTACAGCGGAGAACGGAAATGAACCTACTCCCACGCTGAGGGATGTTAAGGATGCCATTCACCAGCTCAAAACCAACAAAGCAGCTGGTAAGGATGGTATCGCAGCTGAAGGTGGCCCAGAAAAGTTGGCCACCTGTCTGCATCGGCTGATAGTCAGGATCTGGGAAACCGAACAGCTACCGGAGGAGTGGAAGGAAGCGGTTATCTGTCCCATTCACAAGAAAGGCGACAGTTTGGAATGTGAGGACTTTAGGGCTATCACTAGTTTGAATGCTGCCTACAAAGTGCTATCCCAGATCATCTTCCGTCGTCTGTCACCTAAAACGAATGAGTTCGTGGGAAGTTATCAAGCCGGCTTCATCGACGGCCGGTAGACAACGGACCAGATCTTCAACGTACCGCAAATCCTCCAGAAATTCCGCGAATACCAGGTCCCAAGGCATCACCTGTTCATCGACTTCAAAGCGGCATACGACAGTATTTATCGACCACGCAGAGCTATGTAGAATCATGGACAAAAACGGCTTTCCTGGGAAGCTGACTAGACTGATTAAAGCAACGATGGACGGTGTGCAAAACTGCGTAAGGGTTTCGGGTGAACTATCCAGTTCGTTCGAATCTCGCCGGGGCCTGCGACAAGGTGACGGACTCTCATGCCTACTCTTCAACATCGCTCTGGAAGGTGTGATGCGACGAGCCGGGCTCAACAGCCGGAACGATTTTCACAAAATCCGGTCAATTTGAATGCTTTGCGGACGACATGGACATGATCGCTAGAACATTTGGAACGGTGGCAGAGCTGTACACCCGCCTAAAACGCGAAGCAGCAAAGGTCGGACTGGTGGTGAATGCCTCAAAAACATAGTACATGCTGGTAGGCGGAACCGAACACGACCGGATCCGTCTGGGTAGTAGTGTTACGATAGACGGGGATACTTTCGAGGTGCTGGAGGAATTCGTTTACCTCGGATCCTTACTGACGGCTGACAACAACGTGAGCCGTGAAATTCGGAGGCGCATCATCAGCGGAAGTCGGGCCTACTACGGGTGTTTGCGAACAACCGTCAAGTTTACCCCAATTTGCGCTAAAACACTGTATAACAGTTCCGAGGAGTACTCTCCTCTCAGTTAATTCCTACCGATCGTTCACGATCGCAGGTAGTCAGGAGATAGAGCGATAGATAGATCGATCGCAACGAGAAAATTTGAAATACAGATCCCCAGTTAGTGTACCACGAAGCTCGGTTGAATATAGTTTATTTTTTCCAAACCGCGTACCGCAGTGCCGAATTTCTCGTGCATCCGAAAGTGCAAGTGTACCTAGTGTCGAAGGAGTGAAGTGTGGCTCTGGGACTGCATTTTTTGCAACCTTTTTAATACAGTCCACTAGTGTGCTGCAGTCCAGAACATGGTCCTTCGAGCCGGATCTTAACCGGTGGACATTGGACAATTAAGTTGTGCGGTCGGTCGAAGTGCGCGCGTGGTTGAAGTGGTGGATAGATTCCACAGAAGAGTTGGCGTCATAAGCGGCAGATATCGGCGGCATTGTGCTGCTATTCATCATTGTTCCTGCGCTGGTGATGCTAAAACGTGGTTGAAGTCCACTGCGGCGGCGGAGTATTCCGAAGCTGAGGAAGAGTTGCTGCTGTTGCTTGCTGGTGCTGGGGCGGAGACGATCCTGTTGCTGCTGCTGATCGGCGGTCGTTGCATGCGGTGTGGCCAACAGGCCTGAGAAACACAGGGAAGTAATTGATTGCATGTTCTGTGGTGGCGTTCCTTGCATGTGGCGTCTCCATTTTGTGGGTGATTGTGGGGCGAACAAAGAGCTTAATAAATTGTGCAAATTGAATGCTTGAGCGTTTTCAATTCTGGACTTGTGGTCTGGATTGAGTCAATGTGTCCCTGATCTGACGGATTATCTGGTTTGGTTGGTCCCTTTGGTTGCTAGTCCGCTGATGTCCTCCTTATCGGCTGTCTATGGTTGCTAGTCTAGTCAATTCGGGTCGCGTCACTGTGGAACGTCGCGTTGGATCTACGAGGAGTATTCCGGTCGAGTGTGGCGATTAGTGAGTGACAAAAAGTGAAAAAGTGGGCTCCAATAATCAGCTTATTGCACTGCTAAGTTGCACAAAGTGAATGAATTTGCGAACTAGTGTGACAGTGTAGAACTTGAACGGTGAACTCTGAACATTCAGTGCGAAGTGCAAGCAGTGCTTTAAACTTGATTTGATTAGCTTGTGAAGTGGTGTTCAGCATGGCGGAAGAAGAAAGTTTGCGGGAGCTGAGTCGTGAAGAACGGCAGCTGAAGAATTCCCTGAAGGCAATTGTGAAATTCGTCAACGAGTTCCAGCGATCAACCCAGGAGAACCAAATTGAGGTGCGGTTGGAGGCGTTGGAGAATGTGATGCAGAAGTTCTACAGTGTACGCCGTAAGATCGAGATTGCCATGGACGAAGTAGATCCCGAAGAAGATGATGAAGACGTCAAGGAAACTGCAGAGGAACGCAAGAAACGCCTGGAAAAGGCAACCGCTATCCGTGAAGCCCAGTACGATGAAGCGATCCGTGTAGTGGAAGAGAAGTACTGTGAAGTTAAGGCTGCTCTAATATCGTTAAGACCGCCGAAGCCGAGTTCTTCCCAGTCGACTGCTGGAGTCCAAGCTCATGTGGATTCCGGGACATCGAGAGTCAAGCTGCCAGACATAAAGCTGCCATCCTTCAGCGGCAAGATCAAGGAGTGGATAACTTTCCGGGACACGTTTCGCAGCCTCATTCACAACAATCGCCAGCTGGCGCCGATCGACAAATTTACTTATTTGCGATCCTCTGTCCACGGCGATGCCCTACAAGAAATCTGCTCGGTGGAGCTCTCGGCGGAGAATTACGAAGTTGCTTGGAAGGCCCTAGAGAAGAAGTTTGAAAACAAAAAGCTCATCGTAAAGGCGCATCTGGATGCGATTTTTTCCGTGGAGCCGTTGCGACGAGAAAACTGCGATGCGTTGAATCACTTGATCAACGAGTTCGACAGGAACCTCCAAATGCTCAACAAAATTGGAGAAAACACGGCGAATTGGTCAACGATCCTTGCGTACATGCTCTGCTCTCGTCTAGACTCAGCCACCCTCCGGCTGTGGGAATCACATCACAACTCCAAAGATGTTCCGGAATTCGACGAGCTGTTGGAGTTTCTGCGTGATCACTGTCTTGTTTTGCAGTCCATCGCGCCTTGCAAGCCCATCGAATCCGAGCAGAAGCGTGCTCGAGTCACAACGACGTACACGTCATCCGAATCTGCACGAAAATGCCTGTTCTGTGCGGAGCCGTTCCATCTTCCCTTCAAATGCAACAAGTTCAAGGGCTTGACGATTAATCAGCGGGTAGAAGAGGCCAACAAGAAACGTCTGTGTCGCAACTGCTTATCCGCAGGTCACTACGCAGAAGGTTGCTCCAAGGGTTCCTGTACGAAGTGCGGCAGAAATCATCATACAATGCTGCATTTCGAGAACGCGCCAACGAGTCCGCGAGCACCGAAACCATCCGTTCCACAAACGCAAGATCAAACCCGCGCAGCAGGACAGACACAGCCACAACCAAGTCAAACACCACCAAAGGATCAGACACAAACACCCACTCAACCAGCTACACAAACCACAAACTCCTACCCAGTGATCCAATCAAGCTCTCAGCACACTCCCCCACAACCCACTACAGACCCACACGCCACTGTTACTCTGAAAGCTGTTAAGCAATCAGAAAATATGCAATCTCTCCCTCGACAAGTACTAATGTCAACCGCAATTGTTCGTGTGCAAGACCCGTTCGGAAACGTTTCGTTTGCTCGAACATTGCTGGACTCCTGTTCAGAGTTTTGCTACGTCACGACTAGCTTCTCCAAGAAGCTCAAGCTGAAGGAGACTCCAGCCCTCTTGAAAGTGGAAGGAATCGGCAGCGGAAGCGTCACATCGACGAAATCGGTGGAAGCAAGGATTCAACCTCGACAAGCAACACTCTCCGCCTTCGACGAAGATATGCAGTTCTACGTCCTGCCCAAGATCACCCGGACGTTGCCGATCAGCCCTGTCCAGGTGAAGGTACTGGAGATACCAAGCGACATCGTGTTGGCGGATCCGACCTTCGGAGAACCTGGTCCTATCGATATGATCATCGGTGCTGAATTCTACATCGATCTTCTTGCTGCGGGACGACGAAAGCTTTCCGATAGTGGTCCGACTCTGCGGGAAACCGTTTTCGGATGGATTGTGTCCGGTAGAGTTCCAGAAGTTCCTGCCAACATTCCAAGAACGTCGACTTTCGTCAGCACGATGGTTGATCTGCAAGAACTCATCGCCAAATTCTGGGAGCTGGAGACGTGTCATATCAACAGCACGAACTCAGTGGAGGAAACAGCGTGTGAGGAGATTTTCAACAGAACTACCACCCGAAACGAAGAAGGGAAGTTTGTCGTAGCCCTTCCACGAAAGGAGCACGTCATGGAGAAACTAGGCGAGTCCAAAAACATCGCTATCAAGCGGTTCCTGAGCCTCGAAAGGCGGCTGGACAGCGACCAGGAACTGAAGGCGATGTACACTGAGTTCATTCATGAATATCAGCTGATGGGACACATGAAGCAAGTCCCCGAGGAGACTGACAGTGAAGCACCAGTCTACTACTTGCCGCATCATGCGGTGTTGCGTCCAGACAGCACGACCACAAAACTTCGTGTTGTCTTTGATGCCTCGTGCCGCACATCAACGGGAGTGTCGCTCAACGACGCGTTAATGGTGGGCCCTGTAGTCCAGGATCCTCTCCTGGCGATTCTACTACGGTTTCGCCTCCATCGAATAGCGGTAGTGTCGGATGTGGCGAAAATGTACCGGATGGTGCTCACCCAACCGACCGATCATCCTCTTCACAAAATTGTGTGGCGTGATTCGAAAGACCAACCCCTGAAATTCTTCGAACTCACCACTGTCACATACGGAACGGCTAGCGCGCCGTATTTAGCGACAAGATGCCTCAAGAAGCTGGGCGAAGATTGTGCACCCACGCATCCAGTGGCATCTGAAGTGATCCAGCATGACTTTTACGTCGACGATATGCTGTCGGGCGCCGATAGCGTCGAGGAAGCCAAAACGTTGGTGAAGCAAGTCAAGGACGTGTCAGACTCGGCGGGATTTAGTCTCCGGAAATGGAATTCCAACTCAAGCGAAGTTCTCCGTAGCATTCCGAAGCACCTGCGAGATGATCGCTCCATGCTTGAGCTTGATTCGTCCAATGCAACAGTGAAAACATTGGGACTACGGTGGAATGTGAGCTCCGACGAATTCCACTTTTCCTTTCCTCAGTGGAAGTCCAATTCCTCGACCATCACCAAGCGAAGCATACACTCCGACGCAGCGTGCCTGTTCGATCCGTTAGGACTAGTCGGCCCGGTTGTTGTGCAGGCGAAAATCTTCATTCAGCAGCTTTGGCGGCTGAAATGCGGCTGGGATGACCCACTGGATGAGTCGATACAGGAAATGTGGAGAGAATATCGGCAGAACTTGATGGCACTCGAAACGCTTACTATTCCCCGCTGGGTTGGACTCAGCAACGATTGCGTTTCCGTTCAACTGCACGGATTCAGCGATGCGTCAACAGTAGCGTACGGAGCGTGTCTCTATCTCCGTTGCGTTGCCTCAGACGGGTCCGTTACTGTGCGGTTAATCACATCGAAGTCTCGAGTGGCTCCTCTTGAGAATCTGGAGCAAAAGAAGAAGAAAATGACAATTCCCCGGCTCGAGCTGTCGGCTGCACTCCTGTTAAGTCACCTCTACGAGAAGTTCGTCCAAGTCAAGGCTGTACCTACCGCGTTTTTCTGGACGGATTTCACAATTGTTAATCACTGGCTCGGATCTCCTCCGTCTCGTTGGCAAGTGTTCGTTGCCAACCGTGTATCGGAGATACAACATCTCACCCAAGGTGGAACGTGGAGCCATGTAGCGGGAATCGAGAATCCTGCGGACCTCATTTCTCGTGGGATGTCGCCAGCCCAACTCCAATACGAAAGGCGCTGGTTCGAAGGTCCCCAGTGGTTATTACAGGATCAATGCTATTGGCCTCAAGCGAGCCAAACCACCGAAGTTCTAGAAGACGTCACGCTTCTGGAAGAGCGTGCATCACAAGCGTTTCTCACACAGGGAGTTCCTCCGAATGAGCTGTTTGGACTACGATGGTCGTACCAGGAGCTGCAGCGCATTGTAGCCCTTCTGATCCGCTTCAAGCACAATACTACAAATCGAAGTTCGAAGCGAACTGGACCTGTCTCACTGGAAGAATTAGAGGAAGCACTGATCGTCCTAGTGCGTCAAGCTCAACAAGACAGCTTTCCGGAAGAAATGGCAGATCTTGGAAAACAAGGAGAAGTGAAATCATCGTCCAGGATCAGATCGTTGTACCCTATTATGAAGGCAGGCATCATATGCGTCGGTGGCTGTCTTGCCAATGCTCCAGTGCCAGAAACTCGAAAGCATCCGTTCATTTTGGATCATCGTCATCCACTAGCAATAGCGTTAGCTAGGCACTACCACTACAAGTTCTACCACGCTGGACAGCAACTACTAGTAGCAACCCTTCGCGAAAGATTCTGGCCAACGAATGCGAACAGCTTGGCGAGAAAGGTCATCCACGGATGCATTCCGTGTTTCCGAAGGAAACCAAAGGTCATCGATCAGCTTATGGCTGATTTACCAGTGGAGCGCGTCACTCCATCAGCTCCATTTTTGAAGGTCGGCGTGGACTACTGCGGACCTTTCCACATCAGCTACCCCAACCGGAAATCCAGCCCGGTGAAGTGCTACGTTGCAGTGTTTGTCTGCCTGTCGGTGAAGGCAATTCATCTAGAGCTCGTCGTGGATTTGACGACTCAGGCATTCATTGCGGCTTTAAGACGCTTCGTCGCTCGACGAGGCCGACCCCAGCTCATTATGTGCGACAACGCGACTACGTTTGTTGGAGCAAATCGAGAGTTGAAGGAGCTCTGCAAGCAGCTGAACGACAGAAAATTCCAAGATTCCGTTATCAAGGAAGCAGCGAACGATGGCATAGAATTCAAGTTCATCCCACCCCGGACGCCAAATTTCGGTGGTTTGTGGGAGGCCCAAGTGAAGTCCTTCAAAAACCACTTCAAGAAAGCAGTAGGACTCCGAACGTTGAAGAACGACGAAATGCTGACGGCTCTTGCCCAAATCGAAGCGGTCTTAAACTCTAGACCGATGACTGCTATCAGCAGCGATCCTACAGACTACGAGGCCCTAACCCCGGGGCATTTTCTAGTGCAGCGTCCGCTAACTGCTGTAGCGGATCGAACCTTCGACGATGTCTCCATCAACCACCTGAAGATGTGGGAGCAAGCGCAGTCTCTCACCCAGCAGTTCTGGATGAAGTACAGCACCCAGTACCTTTCTGATCTGCAGAATCGTGTCAAATGGACGAAGAAGAAGGCCGACATCGCTGTGGGTACGATGGTTCTTCTCAAGGAAGAGAACACACCTCCACTGAGGTGGCCACTTGGCAGAGTGGTAAAGGTGTTTCTTGGTACTGACGGACATGTTCGTGTTGTCACGGTACGTACCAAGGATGGTAGCTTCGACAGAGGCATCACCAAGGTCTGTCCCTTGCCTATTTGGGACAATGAAATTGCTCAACAAATCTCCAATCAATAAGCATTCTACGAGTGCTTCGCCTCTGACCCCATGGGTCACCTCGATGAAGTCCAAAGATCAGTCCGTCAGTCTACAAGTGGTGAAAGGTCAAGTCTCGTCAAGTATCGTCTGTGTATGTCTGTCCAAGTCCCTCGTCTTGGTAAAAGGTAACACTGAAGCAATTCAGTTCAGCATGGGAGATAGCATCTACTCCCGCTCCGGTGCACTGTGCACCTGCGTTGGCCACTTGGTCATCGCCAAGCAAAGTTCATTTCTAATCTCTTCTGTGTCTTCGGTAGCACTACACTCGCTACCACCGCATCCCCTGGAGACAGCCATGGTACCATCTCCAGGTCACCTCCCTCGTTTGGTTGGCAATGGGCCCGGCCAGCTCTACCGTCAATCGCTACGACCGAGGACAAGTTAGAAGCCTTCCACTGGAACCAATACCCGCAAGGCGCTACTCCAAGGAGAACTCTCAGGCACCACTACTGCCTTTGTGGGGAAATCACCAATCGATGCACTTTAACCACCACCCCGGCGGCGGCCCGTACAAGACGAAGCCGTCCAAGATGATCACTACCCAAGCAAATGCATCAACCGATGCAACCCGACAGACGAGAATATCGACCACCAATGAACCACGACGAGACGAAGAAGCAAATCCACAAGATGAAGAGAAGAAGCTGCACCCGCAGGATCCCGTCGCATGCGTACGCTGCAACCGCAGTACAACACGGTGCGACGACGAAACCGAGTAAGCCTACGAAGAAGCCCACGAAGAGAGTCGATTGAGGTCGACGATACCACATCCCAGATGAGACCAGACCCGAAGAGCCGGTAACCCATCGGCAATGATGACGTCATCGAAGACTACATACCCAACTCCGTGATCCAATATCTTGTGAACTACAGTGAATTATCAAATTGTATTCTTCTAATTTGCCACTTTTAGTTAGAATTAAGTACTTGAACTCCAATGTTTATAAACTATGGCTAGAAGTAGAGTTTATTTGAAACCAGCCGGTTTCAAGGGGGGCGGCGTGTTTGCGAACAACCGTCAAGTTTACCCCAATTTGCGCTAAAACACTGTATAACAGTTCCGAGGAGTACTCTCCTCTCAGTTAATTCCTACCGATCGTTCACGATCGCAGGTAGTCAGGAGATAGAGCGATAGATAGATCGATCGCAACGAGAAAATTTGAAATACAGATCCCCAGTTAGTGTACCACGAAGCTCGGTTGAATATAGTTTATTTTTTCCAAACCGCGTACCGCAGTGCCGAATTTCTCGTGCATCCGAAAGTGCAAGTGTACCTAGTGTCGAAGGAGTGAAGTGTGGCTCTGGGACTGCATTTTTTGCAACCTTTTTAATACAGTCCACTAGTGTGCTGCAGTCCAGAACAACGGGCTCCAGAAGAAACTGCGGTCGAAAAAGATTCACCCACGCACCAAATGCGCCATGTACAAAACGCTGATAAGACCGGTGGTCCTCTACGGGCACGAGACATGGACCATACTCGAGGAGGACCTGCAAGCACTCGGAGTTTTCGAGCGACGCGTGCTAAGGACGATCTTCGGCGGTGTGCAGGAGAATGGTGTGTGGCGGAGAAGGATGAACCACGAGCTCGCTGCACTTTACGGCGAACCCTGCATTCAGAAGGTGGCCAAAGCCGGAAGGATACGGTGGGCAGGGCATGTTGCAAGAATGCCGGACAACAACCCTGCAAAGCTAGTGTTCTGATGCAACTGATCCGGTTGGCACAAGAAGGCGTGGAGCGCAGAGAGCACGATGGGCGGACCAAATGGAGCGTGACATGGCGAGCATTGGGCGCGACCGAGGATGGAGAGCGGCAGCCACACATTGTGGCGTACTATTGTTGATTATGTCTTGTCTTAAATGTGATGTTGAACAAATAAATGCATGTATGTAAGAAGGCGTAGAGCACAGCGAGCATGATGGGCGGACCAGGTGGAGCATGACTTGGCGAGTGTTGGGTGTGACCGAGGATGGAGCCACAAACCGTGTATTATGAAGCAATATTGTTAATACAGTTTTATCTTGAATTTGAAGTAATACTAAATAAACGAAATGAAATGAAAAGAACATGTGCACTGAGTTTAATCGGTAACTACTATTCGAAGCAAGATTGTTGATCTTCTATTTGGTCTATGTGGTCTGTGTGAACCACTGGTGCTGATGCAGCTCGTGACTAGATTCGTCCCTAATAGGAACTCGATTATGTTTTTCTCACTTAGTCTGTGACCCGTGCACTAGGTTCTCCACGACTCATCTTCGGTGGGCATCCAATCGAGCTCGGCTGAGAAATACTGTGACGTGGTTGCTATGAATGAGATAAGAGGCTATTTGAACTTAAAAATTGAACCTATAAACGACTACCTTGGGTCACGGAGGCTGTCCGTCTTCGCAGACGCCGAAGTGGCATCGGTACTTCCGTTTACTTCTCCGTGGACGATGGATGACTGCTCCTGATATCTGAACATTGTCATCTTGACATTTGCACACAGGACTGTAGCATCACATATCTGGAGCTCATCGACCAAAATCTTGGAAGGTGATTTTACTCTTCGCGACATCCTGCTGACCAAATGGAACGGTGTTTGATTGAATGAATTGACGAACGATATGCATGACACGTACCATCTACGGCGGAGTGCAGATGGAAGACGGGACTTGGAGAAGGCGAATGAACCACGAGCTGCATCAGCTCCTGAGAGAACCAACCATCGTCCATACCGTGAAAATCGGGAGGCTACGATAAGCGGGTCACGTCATCAGGATGTCGGACAGCAACCCGGCTAAAATGGTTCTCGAGAGTCGTCCGACCGGTACAAGAAGACGTGGAGTGCAGCGAGATAGGTGGGTCGACCAAGTGGAGGACGATATGCGGACCCTACGCATTTTGCGGAACTGGAGACAAACAGCCATGGACGGAGTGGAATGGAGACGGCTACTATGTACACATCAGAGGCCACCCCGGCCTTAGCCTGATCGGTAAGGTAAGTAAATGCAAGACACGTAACTTTATATGAGGACTCCTAAACCCACAATATAAAAACCTGACGAAACAACTCCATTACTACCCGAGAATAGGCCTTAACGGTAGAAGAAGGAACAAATCCGCGTTGCTTAGTTACCCCGTATTGCCAGAACCACAACCTTCAAGTATCGCTCGTAGAAAATCCCTGTCCTTTGTGTGAACCTCGACGACGCGTATATTGCCGTCCTTTCCTTGGTGAACCTCTATGTCCTGACCGAGTCGTCATTGGAGAAGCGGCACGTTGTCCTCGCACAGCAAACAAAAAGATTGTTACGCCGACAAAAAGATTGTTACGTTGTGTGGTCGATTTTGTTCCAGTGTGCAGGCTCCACAAGTGCTTTGTTGTTAAACGATTCCAGATTCGTTGAAGAAAATACTGCTGCCACTTCGAGAGCCTTGATTCGTTGAGGTCTTGCAATGATGGTTCTGCTATCGCTGTGAGCGGCCTACCCTCCAAGAAGTGACTGGGAGTTTGGATTTCCAGGACATGAAACTTTCATGGTGAAAGGTGAAGCCGTAGTGACACGTTCAGCGGGTAAGTGCTGCTTTGCGTTTGACGCAGCGGTTGAACACCTTCCGAGCAGACTAGTACTTCTCCCGCATGCTGGCGGTCAAGAGCTGCTGTCCAGCGTGAAGGATGATGATGATGATTGTCCAGAACGATAGAGTGAGTCCGCCTTGCAGAAATGTTAGCGTTCTGCAACTGGCCCCCAATGAAGCCGTTCAACGAAGTGGAGCTAGCTTTCTTGATTTTCTTGATTTCGATGTTGGTTCAACTTCATCGGTTCTACGAAGTACGATCGGATCAGATCGGGAAGCTTTGTTGTTGCGCTAGAACTAGAAGCTGGTGGCCTCTGACCGCTCTTCCTGCTTCACATGGCATATTTTCTGATAATCGGGGTGTCTAAAATTGTAAACGAGTGTTCGCAGAAGCGACACAGTCCGAACTAAATCTTGGAGTGACAATCGAAGACCGGGTTGGGTTCGACTACTTGAGGTGGGGCTACTCCTGCCGTTCGTTCTTCAAGGAGCAAAAGATCCAGATCCTTCGTGTTGATTGTAGCGGTTTAGGCCAAGAAAAGTTGACAAAGCACAACGGCGGTAGACGTTGCCACTACATCTTGTTAGTTTTAGTTGATCTGGAGTCATTCGCTAGACAAAACGTCCGCAGAGCTTCCCAGACGCCTCCACGGGTTCTGTATCACGGAAAGTCGATTGGAAACGAACATGTTCCAGCGAGTCAGCGCAGCAGTGAACCACCATCTAACGATCACAGAGTCCGTGTAAAAGAACGGCTGGATAGTGATTTTGATACTTTAAGCAGCCTTCGCAAACTGAACTCCGATGAGTGCGGACGACGGCTCCAGACGAGGAATTGAAATTTGTTTCTACTTCTTCTTTCTTCTCTCTATATCTTCGAGCGATGCACTCCGAGACATTCAATGTTTCAATAGTTCGACAGGAATTCGACTTCAATGTTTGCCAGAGAGTTGCCTAGAAATTTCACTAGGAATCTTTGATCAACCATTTTTGCCTTTCTCGTACACCAAGTGTACTGGAGAGGCTATATGTTCACTCCAAAAATGACTTTTTGATAGAAGGCCCGGATGGTCGAGCCACATATACCAATCGACTCAGCTCGACGAATTGAGGTGATGTCTGTGTGTGTGTATGTGTGTGTGTGTGTATGTGTGTGTGTATGTGTGTGTACAAAAATAAACTCACGTCACTTTTTGGCAGTAAACCTCAACCGATTTTAATGACCGACGGTTCATTCGACGCGGAATCTGGTCCCATTGTTTCCTATTGAAAATGGTTCGGATCGGTCCAGCCGTTCCGGAGTTATGGCCATTTAGGTGTTCCGGACCGGTATCCCTGGAAGGGGTCAGACATGAAAATGCAACAAACCCATGCATGCGACCCATCAAACCACGGCATTTTCGATTATCTGATGAACGGTAAGCAGGAAAATAGTCTCAGACCATATCTGAACCGGTAGTGTTCCGGAACCGGTTCTGGGTGTCCCGCCAGAAGAGGCCAAATATAAAATTGATCAGAAACCATTCATGCGACACTTTAAACAGCGGCATTTTCGGTAACATGATGAACGATTAGCAGGAAAATAGTATCAGACCACCGGTAGTGTTCCGGAACCGGTTCCGGATGTCCCGCCGGAAGTGGCCAAATATAAAAGAGAACCAAACCCATGCATGCGACACATCAAACAGCGGCATTTTCGATTATCTGATGAACGGTAAGCAGGAAATACTCAGACCATATCTGAACCGGTAGTGTCCCGGAACCGGTTCCGGGGGTCCCGACGGAAGTGAACAAATATAAAAGTGAACCAAACCCATGCATATGACACATCAGAGCGCCGCTTTTTTGATAACCTAATGAAAGGATTGCAAGAAACCAGTCTCCGACTATATCTGATCCGGTAGGGTCCCAGAACCGGTTCCGGATGTCTCACCGGAAGTGTCCAAATATAAAAGTGAACCAAACGCATGCAAGCGACACATCAAACAGCGGCTTTTTTGATAACCTGATGAACGGTTAGCAAGAAAATAGTCTCAGACAATACCTGAACCAGCCTTGTTCCGGAACCGTGTTGCACCGGAAATGGCCTTATATAAAAGATAACCAATCCCATGCGATACAACAACCCAGACATCCAGTAATCGTATAAGATGTTGCATAAGATGATAAAGTGGAGGTCATATGCGTGATGCCTCCATTTAGGCGCATGCAAAATGTACGCATATCGCCTCCACTTTAACATCTTATACGATCACTGGTTGACTGGGAAATAACGGCTTTTCCGAGAACCTGATGACTGGTTATCCAGGAAGTAGGCTAAGACCACATTATGAACTGCCGGTAGTGCCGGAACTAGTTCCGAGTATTCCTTCGAAAACGGCCAAGTATAAAATTGAATCAAATCTATGCATGCGACACAGCAAAGCGTATTTTTTTTAGTAATTGAACTTTACATGTTTTTGACCTTGCTTGCCCTAAACTGGCTATAACTTGAAAATGATCAAACTTGTCGCAGCTTTTAAACCCTCATTCGAAAGATTAATAAATTTCCTACCAAAAAAGATCTTTGGAATTTATTGGTATTTATTGGTTTAGTTAAATTACTTTGTTTTCTAGAGCAAATAAGTTCCAAAGGAGTGTTTTTTTATTCGCTTTCTTTAAATTATCTTTAAAAAATGCGTATTAAATTTGAATTTTCTCTTAGCACTTTTGCAATGGTGCCACTGGAGCTAGCGCACGTTGGTATCACGTTTTGCACCACGCACATAGTCTTGATCAACTGTACCGTAATCCGGGGTCAAATTGATCACTTTAAAACAACTTCTGCGGATAACATCAGTGGCAATTCATATATTGCCAAAAGAATTTCTGTAAAACCAGTACCCAGTGGATCTCCATGGAACTATGTCACAGATTTTTGTTCAACAAATTTAAACTTTAAGTTAAATAACTCCAAAAATCAAAAAATTGGAAGTGCCACCTTGGGGCGAAATTGATCAGTATACAATTAAGCATCGGTTGGAAAGGAAAATTTCCTTCTCCGCTTAATTTTGCTCTTCTTAAACCGAATAACGCGTTTAAAATCTTACAACTAGTCAATTGAATACTTTAAATGCAAAATTAAATTTCGAAATTTCCCCTTAAACGCCTCAAGATAGGCAATTTCATTTGAAATAATTGTTTTCTTATACAAGAAATGACTATTTCATCATAAAATGATCTTTTTTTTAACTATTTCATGTTCTGATTAGCTACATAACTTCCCAACCAAGGCTCCACGAAAATGTTAAAGCAGAGAATTTACGGTAAGACCTATTAGCAATCGATTGTTTAATAGCAATGATTTTACCTAAATGAGAAATACATTGCAAATTTCTAAAAAAACTAAGGCGAAACTAATTTTTTTCTAAAATATTAAAAGACTTCACTCATCTCTAGAAATCTACGAACCAGATGACATAAAAAGTTCAAGATCATTATGACGCTTAAGGCCGGACGGGACGGTGGTTGAATCGTCCGCCATTGCTCTGTTGTTAGTAAAATGCACATCTCAACTTCTACTTCATATTATTGGCTAGAAATTTGATCGTTCATTTGCTCACTTGCGGTGCACAATCGACTTAAGTTTCAGCTACGTCAATGCAGGGGAAATTGATATTTGCATCTTCAAAATCGTGATGCAAATTGTTAGAAAGAGAAGGAAGATAGGAAAAATTACACGTCGTCCCGTGCGGCCTTAAGAGTTCCTGGTATGGAATTACAATGTAGTAATTAAATGATCAATTTCACCTCGCTGATTAATTTGACCCCGGTTTACGGTACGTATGAAATAAAAGGAAAATAAAGGTTTGTACTCACGAACTTAACACCCTTATTAGAAACTATTGGTAGTGTCCGGAACCGGTTTCGGGTGTCCGGATTTTTAGCCCTAGGCTAGTTCATCTCAAGACCCACGCTTTACTTCCCTTCTGAAGGAAGAACTCACTTTTTGCGAGTTTGTCGGGAGTGGGATTCGATCCCAGGTCCTCTGCGTGATCAAAACCAATGTTAGCGATAAATCAAATCGTAGCTTTTTTATAGCCTGGTAAACGCTGGGTAAGTTTAAAAGTGAAATAATGAGCAGTTTTCATATATGCAAGAGAACCGTGACCAGATATGCAAGAGAATCGCGACCAAAGTAATCCAATTAAATCACACCATTTTAAATTCTTGCGGTGTTAATATAAAGTAGGATCGATCAATGTGTTATGGGAAAATTGTAATTTGATGCATCTAAAATTAATGTGCACATTTTGGGTTCATAAAGAGGTCATGAACCGTATTAAGCGTATAAGTGTTCCGAGTGTCGGCTAATGTCGACGTAAAGATCATGAATACATATTCTTCGAGAAAGGCACTATCACCACTAGGTGGATCAATCTGGGTTTTTTTTATATTTTATCAAGCATTTATCACACATTTTCTTTATTGGTTCGACCTGAAATATCAGCAATTAACGTAAGAAATCCTAAAAAAATCTCTACTTACTTTACCAAAAGCCTTTAAATAAGGACACACGAATTCCGCCATGAAATTCAACTGGGATTTACCCTAGCATTTCTTATTTGCAGGTTTATTATTAAATTCACCCTTTTGATGGAACATGAAAGTTTCAAATGAAGTTTCAGGGTGGAAGACGAAATTTGCAGTGGGATTCTCAGCAGGAGAAGATTAAGGTGCAACTGGAGGTTTAAGGTTTTCCGGTAGCTAAGATAGAAGGGCAGATTCCAAGGGTTTTTAATGGGGACCGCGAAGCTTTCGGAGGCTTAAGAGGGATCACTATTTTTAGAGGAAGAAGGTGTTCAGAGATGAACAATGAAGGGGTTTCGGGAGTGATTGAGAGGATTTCCAGTAAGGTTTCAGAGGAGTTTAAGAAGCATTTCAGGAGGATCTCGGAGGATTTGCGGTGTGTTTCAGTGAGGTTTCAAAAGCTTTTAGGGGTCTCAGGGAGTGTGTTTAAGGAAGTGTGATAATATTGTAAAAGTCAACAGGTTTTTATCCCGGACAAATAATTTTGACAAGCATTATTACTACAAGCCCAGATCTCCGTACAGCTTTTTTTCGGTTCAGTTGTTTATTTTTTATTCGATCAGCTCTTCGTCCCCTCTTGCAACGTATAATCTCATCTCCAAAATCAAAAGAAAGCATCATCATCATCAGCCAGCAGCCAGCACGCTTCGCCCCAACAACAGAAAAAGATAATCGCGCGCCCTTAAAACCGAAAATCCAAGACTGGTAGCTGAAACCACATTCGCCAC
Organism: Aedes albopictus; assembly: GCF_035046485.1. NCBI lineage: Eukaryota > Metazoa > Arthropoda > Insecta > Diptera > Culicidae > Aedes > Aedes albopictus. The sequence goes on from NC_085136.1 coordinate 39,551,267, forward strand.
GCCGTACGCCCTACACCAAACCGAGAATCGGTCTGCTTCTGCTGATGGGTTTTTTCAACCGCAATGCACTACTGTAATGTAAAACGCTGCTGATGCGTAGGAACGGGAACGGTGTGGTGAACCTGTGTTCTGTAGGCGATCAACTGTGTGGGCTCTGCAACCGTGTGTATGCCAATGCCAATCGATTATTATTCGGATCCGTGGGGTTTGTGGCGTGGAGTGATTTAATGGTTTATTGGACAGGTAATTTGATTTTTCCATACCACCTCGAGTGGGAGCTATGCTGGGTTCTTATACCTCTGCGCCATACCAAGTTATGGAAAGGAAGGTTCGATTTTGATTCAGTTCTAGCTTTTTTTTTTCGATCCAGAATCTGGTGTCTCTTGGTTTCTGGTGACAAAAACCTTGATTGCATATTCATCAATTTTGACTATACATGTCAATGGTTGCTCCTTCGTGATTGATCTGAACTGGTGCCAATTGCACTGAGATCCAACTGAATAATGGGTTGGGATATTCCACTCATTCTCAAAGTGCAATTTTATCAGCTAATGCATTTTTTTTATCAATAAGGCGCTGTCCATAAACTACGTAGACATTTATTCGGCCATCTCAAACCCCCCCTCCCCCCTCGTAGACTTTTGTTCATACAAAATTTTCGAAATTTGTATGGAGCGTAGACTTTGGCCAAACCCCCCCCGTCCCCCCCTAAGAGTCTACGTAGTTTATGAACAGGCCCTAACGGCGTTGGCCAAGTCCTAATAGTCAGCTGGGAAGGGAAAGAAATGTTAGAGAGTACTGGTTGTTGCTACTAGAGACCGAGAGCACCTCTGCGTCCCCACAACCTGCACGGACTAGGGTATTTGTTAGACGGAAAGGATGGGAGATCTGGGGGTCACCTTTGGGTCGGTGATGCAAACCATGGATTGGGGATGTTCGTAAGGTGATAGATTGTAAGGTGAATACTATGAAGGGCAAGCGGCACTGTTCGCTTTTGGTTGCATAACTAGTAGGCGTTATATACACTGTGCTTTGAGAGTTGGAAGGAAGGAAAACAACTTTTTCAATTCGTTTCTGTTTCTAGCGATAGCTATGAACATATACATTAGTTGTACATGTAGAGAAGAGAGAGATAAAGTAGACAGAAAGACACAAAGCAGGAGGAAAGGGACGGGACAGGGATTGAACCCATGACCTTCTGCATACGGATTAGAAGCGGTAGCCCCTAGACCACCAAGCCCGTCGCTCCAATCCAATTGCATCTTACTTACAAATACTGCACCGCAGGCATCTAAATACTGATTAACACCAGCTGCAGTTCAGCGTTCTCTAACGATACACACCACGTTTCGCTGGCGCACAATAACACAGGCTTCACATTATAGTGAAATGTTTGCATTTTGGTAGGAATTTAAAAGTGGCTTCACTTACAGCAGGCCTGCCCAACCTTTCACAGCCGCGGGCCACATGTGACACTCTATATCAGTCCACGGGCCAACAATTAAAATTCGACGATAATATACTTTTTTTTATTTTCTGAAATTTGCTTGTCAATCCGAAAAAAAAGAATTCTAAAAATAAAAATGAAACTTTTGTTTCAACGCTGATTATCTGATTTTGTGATACACTGAAACCTCTTATTTTTATTATTTTTACAATGATTTTTTGTTTTTTTTTTTTTTAAATCTCTGATTCTCTGATTATCTGATTCTCTGATTCTTTCATTCTCTGTTTCTCTGATCCTCTGACTTTTTGATTTTTTACAATGATATTTTGATTTTTAAATGTTTATGTTTAGTTTTTGATTATTCAATTATCTGATTCTCTGTTTCTATGATTCTTTGATTCTCTGATTCATTGATTCTCTGGTTATCTGTTTCTCTGATTCTCTGATCCTCTGACTTTTTGATTTTTACAATGATTTAATAATTTTATATTTTTTTATTATTTTGATTCTCTTATTCTCTGATTCTATGAATATCTGATTCTCTGATTCTCTGGATCTTTGATTCTCTGATTCTGTGATTCACTGATTATCTGATTACCTGGTTCACTGATCCTCTGATTTTTTGCTTTTCTACAATGATTTTGAAATATTTTTATTTTTATTTTTATTTTTTGATTCTCTAATTATCAGATTATCTGATTCTCTGGTTCTCTGATTCTCTGATTCTCTGATTCCTTCATTCTCTATTTACCTGATCCTCTGACTTTTTGATTTTTTACAATATTTGTTCAATTTTAAAATATTTAGATTTTTTTTGATTCATTAATTCTCTGATTCTCTATTTCTCTGATTATCTGATTCTTTGATTCTCTGATTTGTAAAATACGATGTTTCGTATGCATAAAATACATGGACACATTTGCTTGCATCCTCCCTAGGAAGAAGACAACTTCTTTATTATCATATTACCGAAAAAGAAAAGTTTTTTTTTATTTTTCTGCATCCTGAATCCTAATTAGTCTATGTTGTACCGGAGTTTGATGAAATTTTAAGATAAAAAACAAATTTCTGAATGATCGTAGACTTATAATTAATTTGTTTACGCAAAATTCTTATTGAAATATTTTTTTTTTCACAAAAACTTTCACATGTTAGAAATCTGATACTTTCTTGAAAATTGTAAACGAAAACAAGTGTTTACATATTTCTATAAAATACAAACTTTAATCAAGAAAAATACACTCGAATAATATATTTTTTTTAATTTAAATTTCACTGGAAAAAGGAGAAAAATAAAAAATGTTATTCCTTGAGCCGATTTCTATTATTTTTCTTCATTCGTGCCGCGGGCCACACAAAATGTCGTCGCGGGCCGTACGTTGGGCAGCCCTGAGTTACAGGCTTAAGTATTCGATATTCATCGCAAAAAAATACAGTTTAGAGTAACATATAAGTGTAATTCTTGATCTAATTCAACCCTGATCCCCAACCTGCACTTGTCCTACAAACCCACCTTACCACCTCGCGTTCGAAGGCGTGTACCAATACCATACGCGCGCACACGTTTCGCAATCGCTGCCAAGTTCACTCATGTTTGTTCGTGAAAAATTGAACTTGCAATTGCAAACGAGGGAACTTGGGCCCACGTCAGCGTCACATACATACACTACCCGCCATAAATATGGAATCGCCTATTGTAACACTCATACTGAATATTGCAGCACCCAAAAAAGTTTGGCATCACCCTAAAATGTGATTATTTCAGGTCTTTGAGGCACAAATCATTTATGACCCCCCTAATTCTCTTTCAAAATTCAACCCGTACCCACAACCTAATTGGTTCTAGGTTTACTCTATTTTTCCTCCTTATTTTGGGTGATGCCAAACTTTTTGGGTGCTGCAATACTGAGTATTGCAACGATTCCATATTATTGGCGGGTAGTGTACATATTAATCTCGCCTAGCTGCCAAAGTGCCTGGACTTAGTGGTTCAAGGTGCACCGGTTGCAGTGTGTGATTGTTTTTTTTTTGCATCAGCTGTTGATTCTGGTATTAGTAGATAGCAGGCAGGCAGGCAATCCACGACAACCAACGGCCAGCATCCACATCAGGACCGGTTTTGACTCCTTCGTAAAACTACGACGTCACGATCCGACACTCGGACCTCGTCGTAACTTATGCTGCTGCCCCGGCTCGCTAGTAGAGTCAATTACCAATAGCAATTGAACGATTTGTAATCGTTCGGTTGATAATTTCCTAGAAGGGCAGCTGATTTGCAGGGGCGCCAATTAGAGGCTTATACATTTTAACTACGCTACTGATCTGATAGCGGAGGGCTTGTTTTAGCTCAGTTGGTGAATGTACATCTTTGAAGTAACATATGCTAGAGGCAGCTGGGTTCGTATTCCGATGCGATGATAGATCTATTCAGGGAAGTTGTGCCGTCAGGCCAGGGTTGTGAATAGTTTCCCAATACAGGTGTATTTTGGATTTATGATGGTTTCAATGAGCTCTGGGAGTCTACATTACTTAACAATATTGCTTGTAATAGCACACTCAGATGAAAAACAAACCCAATCGCAGTTGGGTTGTTATGCCAAGAATAAGAATATGATGAAGAAGAGCAAGAAAACTGATCCAATAGCAAAACACACAACTGTACCGGAGAGGACAGTCCCCATCTAGATGCGCAACGCCAAGCGGCGGTTAATTGAGCTTGACATAATGCGTTGATCCGCCGGGAGTTCACACATGTTTTACGCTCGCGCACGCCGCGCTCCGTTCTTCGCCCAAGTCATGAACAATTAACGCTTCTACATCTCCGTGAAAAAAAAACGAAGAAACGGCTTCAACATTGACTCGCACTCGTCCTGTGGCTGCCACCAAGCTCATCCACGTTAAATTATGCCCCGCAGTTATAATTTACCGTAATTTTATGCATATAGGTGTATACTCTCTAGGCTTAAGACGATCTGGTCGCCCGGTTTTTATGTTCTCGATTGAAACCGAAGAAAGCTCGGGACCTGAAACTGTCTCGGCGACAAGTCAACGCCAACCAGCCCTTCCGAACGAAAAGAAAACCCAGCAAAACTATAAAAATTATTTACGACTCAAAACTTGCCTCGGTGTCACACTTGCTGCTGCTCCCTGCGTCTGCAGGTCGTTTATCATTATCACATGTAACCTCAGAATCTCCTCCCGGCTTGCTTCGGACCCGGCCGAAATACACTTTACCCAACAATCCAGTCACAGCAGAGGCTGCAGCGATAATCGCTTTCACGAATCGGTCCTGATTTACTATCTTGCTACACACCCGGGAAGAAAGTGTCTCCTCCGACCAGACAGCCTGTCTCGTCGTCTCGGATTTGGGAAAACAAAACAGAAACACTACTGCGCGCTTGGCCCGGACCAAACACTCTTTTGGGTCGTTCTTAGAGTGGTCGTTAAAATGCGCGCCAAAAAGAGTTGCATGCGCTTTGAGGGTGAAACGTGGTTTGAGGGATGCGATACTGCTGCCAGAGTATATTATGTTTTTCTAAATTATCTGGTATCATGTTTCACAACACACAAGGACTTGGAGGGGCACTGAGCGAGCAGTAATCCAAACCCAAAGACATTCGTGTTGGTATATTACTCAACAGTTCAATATAGTAAAAAAATTGATTTTAAAATAAGTTATGGTCTCTAGTTTTCATCTCCAATCAGATGTAAGGAAATCATGAAATACCGTCTTACTCCGCCAATTCAAATCCATTGGTTCGATACTGTTAATTTTGAATCTCGCTTATCCGACATTTGTCGAATTGAAAGAAAGGTTCAAATATTCACATCGATGTACCTGCAAGGTGATAAACCGTATCAGTAGCAACAATGCGTTTGTAGGTCTCAACGCCTTTACTCGCGGAAATTCTTGGACCTAGAACATCTTTGCAGCATATCAGTAAAGTAACAACAATTGATTGACTACCCTTGTAGACCTTTAGGCCTTTACTCGTAGAAGTTCTTGGATAACCTAGAATACCTTCGAAAATTACTTCTCTAAAGAACTATACTCCATGGACCTACAGGATGTCACAATGCATCAGTAATGTAATGACAAGCTATTGATTATACTTGTAGATCTTAAGACTTTTACTCGCGGAAGTTTGTGGAGGATCTACAACACCTTTGAAAACTATATCTCTACAGAAATATGCTCCTTGGATCTGCAGGATGTTACACCGCTTCAGTTATGTATAAACAACTTATTGATTTCGCTTGAAGATCTTTCGGTCTTCACTCGCGGAAGTTCTTGGAGGATCTAGAGGAGGACCCTTGGAGGACATATTTGGCAACTACTTCTTAACAGAAGAATGCTTTCTGGACCTGTGGGATGTTGCAACGTATCATTAATGTAACAACAATCCACTTGTTGTTACACCTGCGCTCACCCGCGAAACCTCTTGAATAACTTCGAACGTCTTTGGGAATTAGTTCTCTACAGAACAATTCTACAGATCTACAAGGCCTTTATTCGCTCATGTTTTTGATTACCCTGGAATATTAGTTTTGTAGTGAACCAAACTCCAAGAAGACCCACCCACTCTCCACACACCCTACACACACTCTCAACATACCTTCTGAACGCTTCAGACCTCTAACATACTCCTCCCCCTTCAGCCACTTACCTTATAGGTCAGACTAACGCCTGAATGACCTCTGCTGTACATAGGAGTCGTCTCCATTCCACTCGGTCTATGCCTGTTTGTCTCCAGTGCCGCACTCTGCAAAGGGCCCGCAGATCGTCCTCCACTTGGTCGACCCACCTAGCGCGCTGCACTCCACGTCTTCTTGTACCGGTCGGATGACTCTCATTTTAGTCGGGTTACTATCCAAAATTCTGATGACGTGACCCGCCCACCGTAGCCTCCCGATTTTCTCGGTGTGGACGATGGCTGGTTCTCTCAGCAGCTGATGCAGTTCGTGGTTCTTTCACCTTCTCCAATTCCCGTCTTCCATCTGCACTCCGTCGTAGATTGTACGCAACACCTTCCGTTCGAAAACTCCAAGGGCGCGTTGGTTTGCTGCACGTTGAGTCCAAGCTGCGTGTTCACAGAGGACGACCGGTCTAATCAGCGTTTTGTAGATAGTTAACTTCGTATTACGGCGAACTTTGTTCGATCGTAGGGTTCTGCGGAGTCCAAAGTAAGCTCGATGTCCTGTCATAATACGTCTCTGAATTTCTCTGCTGGTGTCGTTGTCGGCGGTCATCAGTGAGCCCAAGTACACGAATTCTTCAACCGCCTCGATTTCATCACCGTTGATAGAACGGGCGCGGTGGCGAGCGCGGTGATTCCTCCCTGGAACCCTTTGCCTTCTAGTTACATATTTGTCTTCGACACTTTGCCACCATGTACTTTGTTTTCCACAAAGTAATGACTAATCCGATTCGTCTGGCCTCATTCTTTAGAGGCATGTGGTATTCTTTTATAAGATGCCGAAACAACAACCCCCCCCCCCCTCCAGCGAGATTCGAAGGGTTTCGATTCAAGAGTGTCCCTGATATTCGAACTACGCACGTCACTCGATCAGTCGTCGCCTTGATCAATCGTATCAGTTTATCTGAGAATCCGTATTCGTGCATAATCTGCCATAGCTGGTCTTGATCGATTGTATCATACGTCGATTCAATTCAATGAACAAGTGATAAGTGGGCACGTTGTATTCACGGCATTTCTGCAACACCTGGCGAATGGCGGACATCTGGTCCGTTGTGTCGCGTTAACCCATGAATAGCTAGATCTGGAGTACATGAAGTTTGTGTACGACTTCTTAAAACAAGCTGAAGTCTTCGTTTGAAATCCCAGTCTTGTTGTTCCACTTGTTCACCTCGTGTTCCTTCGAAAATCGTCTGTTTGTATCGTTACAGGTTGTTTGTTCAGTCTACGTTTGACCAGCAGCAATACGCCACACCATGCTGTCATACGTCAACGAAAAGGCCCCATCACCCTATCCTTTCCTCACATATTTTCGTTCCCCCTAACCTCGACCAAACCGCGAGTTTTACGGTTCCCTAAAACTAACATAATGTATAAGTCAAAATCATGAAATTATAAAACAAATATCTAAATTCGGCTCCGTTATGCATGTCGGCGCATGAGCCTAAAATAAAAGCGTAAGTAAAAAAAACAGCAAGCACTTGAAGACGTCATCACTTCATAATATATCCCGAACCGCTTGAGATGGAAAGTCGTCCAATGCCAGCGTTTTGTTGACTACGGTGGTGCTCATAGCAGCTCATGGCTGTCGATTTCTACGAACAAGAATTGGACCCAGGATCTCAACCGGAAGCAATTAGCGAACGTCTTGTAGAAAACCGTGTAGAAAACTATGTATGTTGGACTTGATGACAGCAGTGTTACGAACGCCAAACCTGAAGTCTAAGGTGTAATCAATCAGCTCCCAATTCATCAACTTCTCGGAATCCTTGTACTGCGAAGAGTGATACGCCTTCAATGTTCTTCACCTCCACACTAGCGAAAAGGTGGATGTGATCATCGGAACTGATCAATTCTATTCATTCCTCCGAAATGGTCGTTTGAATGTGTCGGACCACTCTGTTGATGAGCAGAGGTACGAGGACTACTATCTCGAAGCACTAGTATCCCGTGACACGAGCGTTGTAGCTTCTGGTGTAGACCTCCCCTGCCCATGAACGCATAGTCGACGTAACCACCATTGACAATGTCAGCATTCACAAGCTAATATCTATCAATTGTGCATAATTGTGACCAGTTTTATTTAGGGCAGCGCTTGAAAATTGAAGCGTTTTACCGCAGACGAATCAAAATTTGCTCTTCTTTGACTGGCGCTTTTCAACCCAAAGCGGTAGCAATATGCCTTCATTGGCTAACATGCTTCAGAAGCAAGTGGGAGCGGGAGCAATAAAAAATATGAGTGAGAGTGAGGGACGACGATTCAGCGCCGTGCGGCTCTCTGAATCTCTCTCTTCGCCGGTGTATACGGCAATGAATATACTTGATTTTTATCTCGTTATTACAGTGCAAATGACATAAACTCGAATTAAATCGATTATAATATTCACGTCCATCATTCTCTTATGGACAAATTGATTGTTTTTACAAGTTTTGAGCAAAACATAAATCCACTGAATCATTTACGCATCTTCAGCCTCACCGCAGCAAGTGAGAAATAATCGTTACCAGTCGATATGCTTCACCAGCCAACCGACCGATGAGGAATAGTGGTCGCGATTGGTTCGGTTTCTCTTTGCTCCCTGTGCGTGTTCGTTCGTAGGGGTGGTTGGCGCTGATGACTGATCGTACCATTCATATTCACTGAATTTCAAGCACTGATTTAGGGTATCGCGCCACTTGGGCGGTGGCTTCTGTATTCGTCTGTTTTCCACTATAACTCAATCAATTTTGAATCAATTGACTTAAAATGTTGTACACGGGTAGATACTGTACCTATCTCACCACATTCCAAAAGTTGTGTCAATTGGTTTAAGTTTGACTGAGTTATAGCAGAAAACAGACGAATATAAAAGCCACCGCCCAAGTGGCACGATTCCCTAGTAGAGTACAAGATCTAGTAACTAGCTAGATGTCGAAGTGAAATAAAATCTCAAACTTTATATTATTCATTGTTAAAATTCTGAAAGTGTGTTGAAAACCTCAGTGGCGCTTACGTCACTTATGCGATTATGGGCAGTCCCATTTTGTACCACCCACCGACTACCTTCAAGGATGCTGACAGTAAATGAGACTTGTGCTGTGCAAAAACAAAAACCGACAATCAACCGTGAGATGAACACGGGGTCAGACAAATTGAATAATTTCGAGCCCTGAAGAAGATCCCAACATCTGGATCGAAACGTTGGCGATGAGATAAGAAAATCAACACTTTTCTTTGACTAAAAGCCGAAATCCTCAGAGAAAGAAGTCAATTTCCCAGACAAACATCAACGAGCGGTCGTTACTTCGTCCGAATTCCGTAACAGCCCGAACAAGTTCGAATGTTAGGATCTTCGAAGTGGTACTTGACGGTTCATCGCATCAGAGTACATTAAGACTTATGAATTGGGAATCGTCATTTACGACCTTGCGCCGTTTTCCTCCACTCGAAAAGTTTTGCAGCTCGTGGAAGATGAAGAAATATTATTCCCGAAAGACAGCAAGAAGAAAGTATAGTTTGACGATTTCATCTCTGACCACAACACTATCGAAGAAACAATCGAACTCCGAGAACAGCTGGATAGTCTGCTACGTTAAGGTTTCGCTTCCGTAAATGGAGCTCGAATTCGCTTCCCATATTGACTGGTTTTCCTCCCAAGTTTCTCGGGACACAATCGTCTCTGAAGCTTGAACACACTCAGAATACGATGGCAACCGGGAGCAGATCTATTCCGTATCAACGATGCCATTTACGTAAACGACCAATCACTGATCAAGCGCTTTATAGTCTTTACTATCGCTCCGCTTTACGACCCTATTGCCCCGTCGTCGTACCAGGCAAAAATCCTTTCCGAGAGCTTTTCTGCAGATCCAGTAAAATGGTCTACTTTCCAATCTGCATTGCTTCATCAGATTGTTTCACAGCTGCATTTGAGGTTGAATCATACCTGCATATACGTCCCAACAAACATTATTGCTATACAATTATTGAGTAAACCGCTCTTACGCTTGATTTTAAACATTTTAGCTGAATAAGCTGTTATTCAGCCATAATTGTAGCTTGAGGTTCGCTCTCTTGTCACTAATGGAGGCGGGCAAGTAAGTTTCTTGGCTCTAAAGTCTAAATCGACCCCCACTAAATCCACTTAGAATCTCACGTCTGGAGCTGTACGCAGCTCTTCTTACCTCTCGAGAAAATTGCCGACTCGTTAACATGAAGTTTGCTGGAAGGATTGGGAGAGTTTATCAAACGACATCAAACAATATTCTTTAATTTTGCACAATGTTTCGAACCACGAAAAAGACCAAAAACGTTGTCAAAACGTTAGAAAAAATCAAATAACATCGTAAGATTTCCTAGAGACTGCTTAGTCGTTTCCGTAGCTTAGATTGCTGGCAGTTTTTGTTCGGTCCGACTCACCAATCGTTCTGCAGTGGAGGAAAGCAAAGGACATGAACGATGCCCATAGCGAACCATATCGCTAACATTCAAGTCTCAACCTATGCTTCGTACTGCAAACTGGTCCACGACCCAAGTTACAAACTTGTCACAGAAGAGTTTCGACAGCACAGGTTTTTGTTGCACAGAAGTCACTGTGATTTACTTGAAACTAATAAATACTTGCTAGAAGTAAGTCACAAAGACTTCTGCGCCACCGTGGCTCTTCTGTGACAAGTGTGTAACTTGGGGAGGAAAGAAAGCCTCACAGATTTGATATCCATGGATATCTGCAGTCGAAAAGATGAAGTTCGATCATCTATGACTACGTCATGATAAATCAACCTGGTTCGCTCTGAGCATTCCAAAGGCCAAGTTTAGTGTGGGAGTATTGGAGCTGAAAAGGACGGTGATTCTGAGCACCCAAATTCTTCAGCCTTATCCACTGTTCGAGTGTTTCTTCGTTCTCTTATAAATATAATTGGATGCTTTTGTCGTTTTTTCACGATTTCCGTAACGTAACTAGGAGGAGCGGAATTCCAGCGGTGTGCTCTCCGTTGTCGTACTTTGCTGTACCATAACAGCCCTGTTGAAGCTCGTTCAAACTGAATCGTTTTCCGATGATCTCCAGCGTTTGGAAAAATGTTTAGTGATATCAAGTAAATCAATTCCACACACTCAAATCGATTCCTTCCGTTTACCCGTCTTCTACTGAAATTTCATCATCGTAAGCTAATTCATGGTAGAACTCGGATGACTCTCGCAGTCGTCCGCGACATGTCCTGGCCACTAAATAGTCGTAAAGTTGTCCGAAGTTGTTTGCCACGAGACTGTTACGAAAGCAACACAGCCAACCCGCAGGGGAACTGCAACGAAATCTTTGTCTGTATAGGGGTTGATTTGATCGGTACCATTTTGCAAAGTACCGTATGAGTTTTTTATCTACCCAAGCACAATGACAGTCCACCGCGAGCTCGTCAGTGATCTGAGCACTCCCGCTTTTCTGACTGTTTTGTCTGGCGACGAAAGAAGACCTCTTGGTCGTCGTGGTGTCTACTGGCATTCCGGCTAATGGTATTGCACCGTATAAACTCCCGCCTGCTTCTTCCGCTTTCCAATGGTACAGACAATCTGGGAACTTTCACTTCAAAACCTCTGACATCCTGTAGAACATTGACTGACACTCCCTGAAATCCTCCAAGGGGGTCTGGTTTCTGGTTGAACCCCACTGTAAACCCCTCTGTATTCCTCCTAAAGCTCTCTGGAACACCCCTAAATATCGGCTGAAACAGCTATGAAACACCCCCGACACGCCCCTGTAATTCCTTGAAGACCCTCTGAAACCCCCCGAAACCACCGTGAAATTCCTTTTTTGAACTCCTCGGAAAACCCTCTTGAAGATCCTCTGAAGTCCTACATACACTCTCTTAAAACTCCTCGTACTTAATTTCGAACGTGGTGCTCTGGTTACAGTATCGTATCCATAAGCAAGTGCAGTGCGAACTCTGGCTGAACTATGCTGAGCTAAACTTAATTGTTTGGCTGCAGCACCACAAAACTCTATGTGTGTAGGCAAGATCTTCGTCAATTTCATAGAATCACATTGTTGAGAGTTGCCAACAAGGACCCAAGGTCATCAAAAGAATAGGATTTTCCATCTTTACAAAGAGATGCGAAGAAGCATGTTTAATCGATATTTTGAAATTCAAAAATGGTAGTTGTTATCGTTGATTAGCGTTCCAATGTGGACATTTTTTTTTCATACCTTCTTGTTATCCAGAATATGACACAGGTTTTATAGCTTCCAAATAAATTTTGTTAAAAATAAACCAAAACGATCCAAATTATGTTGCTAGAGGACACACTTGGTCCACTTAACATTATGTCTTTATGTCTATATCTTGGTCTATATGTATTAGAATGGATACATTTTAAATCACATGAATAACAATTCCAACTGAAATTGACATCGTCGTCGCCTTTTTGGTGTCAAAGTGATTCATCTTACGCGTGTCTTGCCATCATGCCTACCAGCATATTATGCTAAAATCAACCGTCAAATGATGCACCAGGCGAACAAGAAGGCGAAAACTGCTGCCACCTCGACCACGCCACAAACGAGAAATTAGCAAACGCGGACGTGCGTCTTTGTAGGCCAGCGAGCGAGGCACACATTTAAGACACAATAATAGCCCTCTGTTGGCTGAATACAATTCTCCGGTCTTAACTCAACCACTCTATTCAAAGACCCATTAGCATGTATCGAAGCAGAAGCAGGGTCCCCCTTTTCCTTCGGTACACTACTTAAGCGACGATGGACGACGCACATTTCGCGCAACGGTCACCTCAGCTCTATAGGCTCTCAAGCCCTTTACGACTTCGTCTGCCCTCGCTCCTCAGGATTTCCTCACGGGCGTGCCCGCCTCTCGACTGTATGAGGTTAAAAACCTTTCCCTTCGCGAGCGTACTCCGGCACAACATGATCGGATCAGCATCATCAGATCAACAAGTTTGTAGTTTATTCCTGCGACTTCTTCCTTGCTTGTTCTTCGTCGTCCACGCTGGATCCAGCAAAGACGCTTGCGCTCAAGTTACAAACTCACGCTTCAGCCGCGCCTCATCCTCCTCAACTTGCAGCGTCTTGTTCCTCATCACCACCCTGCATCCCATTTACGATTTGTTTTCGTTGTTTCTCTTTCTGACGCGCTCAATTTTTAAAAACACAACCTCGTTCTGACCATCTCAGTCCCTCGGGTTCGCCCCGTTCTTCGTCACCATCCTCATCTTCTTCATCCGACACCACTCTCGTCGTCATCGTCGTCGTCTTTTTACGATAACGTAAAATTAAGAACCCCGCTTGTGTCAATCCCCTTCGTACCCCGCTTGCACTGCATCAGGATCCTCGATTGTTTACTACCGAGCCGGGGTGCCAGCTTACTTCATTGGTAACAGCAACTTACATGAGTGATCACATATTGGGAAAGCTGGCACCACTGCCGCCAACCGATCACGTCAGGCCACGATCACCGAACACGACAACCGCAACGACAACGCCGAAGAAGAACCGAGAAAGCGAAATAATAATCGTTTTCTCTTCTCCGCTTCTGCGTTTCCTTCGTCACCATTACTGGATCCGAGAGCGCAATACGTACAGCCCCGTAACCTCTGCTGGACGTCGTCTCCGTAGTCGTTATCGTAAAAGATGCACGTGTTCAACCAAACTGGTTCTGGATCCTCGTCGCCTGCCCGTCGTGGTTTCCCTGGGTTCCCGCTGCGTCGTCCACCCCCTGCGTGGTGCGCGTAATCCAGAAGGTTCGTCTTGCGGGACCTTTCCCGGACCACTGCGAGCGAGGATCGGAGAGAACGCTAGGAGGTGACAGAGACGGAGGGCTCTCTACGCTGCGCTGGTTGCAACTGTGCCTGAATGATGATTTTATTTCTGTTTACGACAACCCGATGCGATGGGACGCGACGCGTCCCCATATAGGAAAATTATACTATAGGTACCTCTACTATCTTTGGAGTGGGATTTGGGATGGCGTGGTAAGACGAATTGGCCCCGAAACTGGAGGATCTGTCTTATTGGTTGCACTTGCAACAGAGTGTACCTGATTCCGGAACGAGCATAAGAACAAAACGAAGTCCAGGCGCAACAACAACAACGTCTTGGATCAAGATCGGGAACCATTCGAGCGTGAACACGACTGGACATGATAGGGCTGACCCGGTCCAGCTCCAGCTTGGCTTGGTAGGATGTGTACAGTTCGTACATATGATGATACAGAAAACAACAGCGGACCAGACGGACGAGTGCGAGTGGGGCTAATTTGGTTTCAGGTTTCAAGGGCTCCGCTGCTGACTAGCTGATGCTATCTTGTTCGGATTTCTCGTTTCAGGCGCAAGCAAATTGGAGCAATTTTCGGACGCGGGATCGGACGACCGGTGAACACGATCTGACCTGCTTTCCACCGGGGAGCGAGGTGATGGAAATGGGAGGTGAAGGAAGTGTAGAAAGTTTACTGTTGGTTCCAATGGAAAAGTGTCATTTGAAATTGATACTTAGAAGACAAACTTGAAATTAGGTGACTGTTACGGGAGTTGGGAAGGGAAAAGTATCCGATATCTTCGGAGCAGCTCGCAAACTCATTGATATGGGGCTGTCCATAAACCACGTGGTCATTTTTTTGGGACTTTTCAAACCCCCCCCCCCCACCCCCGCGTGGTCATTAGTCCATACATTTTTTTTTTATTTGTCCATACAAAATGGTCATTAGCCGAACCCACAACCCCCCCCCTAATGACCACGTGGTTTATGGACAGCCCCTATGGTGCGAATCAGCTTTAAGCTGGAAGAATACGTTTTATTACATTTTAGATTTAGGATCTATTAGAAAACGCATATAAAGCGCGTTTCTAAGGATTAACACAACTTCTTTAACTCCGATGCTGCTGATCGGTTGGAAAATTATTAGCAAAGTCACGACTACTCTCTCTCTCTCTCATTCAACCTGACTCCTCGCCTACTTTTGACATTTTGAAGATTGTGAGGATAGTTCCGCAGTGCTGCCAGCAACAGTGACTATGTCCAATTCTTCAATGTTTGTTTATTATGTTTAGGGATTATATCACCGAAACGATAACCGGGTGCAGCAAGCCATACTGAGAAGAAAGGAACTTTTACAGCCAACTAATTGTTGTCGTCTACATCTCTTTAGGTGTCCAACTAACTGTCCTTTCCCTTCCTTCAGCGGTCGCAAGGACGTGGCCAGGGCAGTTCTCGACTATTGGAGGATTGCGTCAGTCTTGTCTAAGAGTCAGAGATTAATCCCAAATCTTTGTGCTTTGGTTCGGACGGGTAGGAAGCAACCCTCATAACAGCGGTCTAGTACTGTCCATCTACGAATTTGTGCGATTCGCTATATGCTAATGCTAATGCTAAAATGTTGTCGTAGATAAGATCCCATAGGGTGATATCAAGATCCTCATGGGCGACTTCAACGCGAAGGTTGATTCTGACATCTCGGACTATGAACTGTCGAGGTCCGTACTTCTTCAAAGCCAGGAAAAGGTACACGACGATTATCGTTTGAATAGTTTCATTTAAACGTGTCTTAAGGATGACGGGTATGAGCAGTCTTGTTAAAGACCACAGTCATTTGAACCTTTTCGTCGATATTCGGCCTCCTTTGTCTCCGACGTTCGCAACACAAGCAATCGAACTACCGTACGAAACAAAAATGTCAAACGAATGAACTTCACCACGATAGCGTCTTCGGGAGACGGTTTGGCTTTTGTTATTCTTGTCTTCTTTAATAATGAGACCTGTGTTGGCACACATATTTGTCGTATTCAATGCAACATGCAAGAATAAACTAATATTAACATTCATAACCGAAATTGACTAAAAATCTATGCAAAAAGCTAGAATTACACAAAAGTCATCGTGTCAGATGACATTGATTTGACCCTTTCTTATGTTTATTGATCTTTGTTCGACCGCTCGTGTTGTGTGTAAGAGGTAACGGTAGCGCGCGAGTGTAACAAAGCAAGCTGACACACGACTGCGGCAACGAAATGAAGGTAGTGATAAGTGTCGAATGTTTACAAGACTGGTTATGAGAGGAATGAACAGAAAATTTGAACGTTTCATATCGGTGGTTGCTGTTATCTATGATTCAACGATTGTTAGATCTTCAACACCCCTCTCAATCGGTAACTCCGATCATATTTCTAAAGGTCCCGTTGGACGTGACAAATATTTGGCCAAACATGCCTAACAAATGATCAACACAATGTGCATCATAGCAACCTTGGATAAATGTCGGACTTCAATGGCAAATATTTGGCATAATGACATAATGGCACCTTAAGATACTGAAATCTGGAACATCCAAAGACTTCGTTAGAGGATCAGCTTGCTGCTCGGCGGAAATGAATGAATTTTGACGGTACCGGCACTTACTTGGTCCTTAATGAAGTGGTGTTTGATGTCGACTCAGCATTCCTTGACAACCCTATGCAGCCTCGGTTATCTTCGATGATGATAACAGGGGCTGTCGATACACATGAGGTCTTCCAGTACGCAGGGCAACCAGATTCTTTCTGAAACAGCAGCACTCAGCGTAACATATTCCGCTTCACTCGAGGACATTGTGAAACTGTTGATTGTTTCCGATTTGTCCATGCTAGCGTTGAACCGAACACTTTGAATAGGAGGCCTGTTACCGATTTTAAACCTTCTGAATCTGACGTCGCTTCAACGCCGGCCAGTGATCCTCCGTTGGTGACTGTTGGAATCTTCCCATGTAGCCATCTGGGTAACACAAATCGGGTCGCGCGCATAACATTTCAGGCTGCCAAAGGACTCCCTGTATGGCTGAGAAGTACTGTTTCCATCGCGGCTTAATTGAAGACCTTTCTCCATTCGGTCATCCGAACATCTACAGCCTCCTGAGACAGCTTCAGTTCAGTTCACCATCGCGTTGGTTGTACTCCAATCGCATTCCCAAGAAAAACTCCGCAGTTGGTTATTTCAAATTCCTTCGAAAGACTGCGCTTCAGCTTCCCGATGGTCCGAACATTCCTGCCTGCTACGAGCAGATCCTACGTAAAGGGGCTGTTCATAAACCACGTAGACCAAACTTTGGTCATACGAGACACACCTCCCTTCCCCACTCGTAGATTTCCGTCCATACAAAAAATTTAAAATTGGTATGGAGTGTAGACTTTTGTCAGACCCAAAAAGTCTACGCGGTCTATGAACGCCCCCCATAGCACCAAGAAGACTTCGTCGCCTACAGTTGTGGATACATAGAGACAGTAGTCATGATGATCTTCAGAATCCTAGTTTCAACAGTGTAGAGTTAAACTTGTCATTCCAGCATCGTGGTGCTTATCTCAGGTCTTACAGTGACCTCTGAAGCTTGCGTACGTGGCCTGGGCTTGCTTTTACGCATGTATCGCATGTAGAGATCTTCTTTTAGCACAGCATTGAGAAAAGCCGCTTTGGCGTCCATCAAGTGTAAATGAAACGCTTGATTAACAGCAACAGCCAGAATTACACGAACGGTGGACAGCTTTACTACTGGTGCCAAGACTGGTGCAAAATTATCTTCGAAATCAATCCCCGGACGTTGTGGGAAGCCTTTGACCACTAGTCGCGCCTTATATTGAACTTAATGTCCGGTCTCGTTCTGCTTTAAGCGCAGTTTCGAGTTCGAAAGGAATCGCTCAAGAAACTTCTTGAGTGATTCCTGGCAGAAACTTTCTTCGGTGACTGCCATTTGAACTGTCATTTCTTCGCTACTGCGTACTGCGATCGAAGAAAAACCAGCTTCTTGAGCGATTCAGGCAAGGAATTTCCCATGCATCAAGATAGGCTGAGAAATTCCTTCTGATCTGCAAACAGCGCTTTAATCGGAAAACCCATTTTGATTTCAGTGGCTTCACATCGGTTGGACACGCTATCAGCTCTCATACATTGTTGGTCTTCATGGTGTTCAGTTCGTCATGCACCGCCTGGTACCACTGGTCACGGACATCACGATCTGATAAAGAAGGAAGCCTAACAGCATCGGCTTTAAATCCAATAAGATAATTTAGATATTTACCGGGAAAACGGCGCTCACCTTCGCTGTGCCTCGTGGACTGCTCGCCACTAGGGCCAGAAGACAATTCCAGATCTGAGTGTGAAGGGAGCGCAGAGTCATCTGGATCCGCTGCATCCGCATAATCGTTTCCGGGAGGGGCTTGAATGTCATCGTCACCTTGGGCATCATCTACTATCAGGTCCTACTTGAATGGCATCTTCAACGGATGGTTCGGTATTCCCCCATACCTATAGATTACGAAGGTATGACTAGCCTTTTTAGTGGTGTTTACCTTGGTCAATGGAAAGCAGTTTTCGTTAGACTTGACGTCACGAGCGATAACGAATTTTCTAGAACCCTTGTCCCACTGCCGGTAGCCATTGGGCACGTTTCCGACCATGAACAATTGGCGACTCTTCCCATCGAGTTTCTCCCTATGTTGATTAAGTATCGAACATGCGTACGCTTGGAAACCAAAAACACGAAGCTTTTCTATGCTTGGGTTCTTCCTATACCAAAGTTAATCTGGTGTAACGTTCCTTGGTACTGCAGAAGTTGGGCTTTCAAAGTGAATACGGCCGACAGCAAAGCTTCTCTCCACATCAACTTCGGAGCCTTGGATCCATTTCAACATCGTTCGTACCATTTCGATTAGTGTCCTGTTGAATAGTTTTGCAACTCCATTTTGCTGGGGTGAATATGTTACCGTCGGATCGATCTGAATTTCCATCGCTTTGTAGTATTTCTTTTGGTTGTTTGAGCTACACTATCGTCCCTGGTCCACAGTGAGTTTGGAGATCTTCGTTCCACATGCCGCTGTAGTCATCGCTTCGAATTCCCGAAAATTCTCAATGACTTCCGATTTTCTCCGCATTGGGTGCACCACAGCAAAATAGAATTAATGGCCAATGAATGTTACAAAGTAGCGATGTCCTTCACAAGATGGCGGGACGATTGGCCCACACACGTGGATTCGTTCCAAAAGTCGAGCTGCCCTGTCCCTCGTTCAGTTGAACGGCTTCCGGCAATGCTTCTCCAGGACACATACGTCGCAGAACTGGATCTTCTCCGGCCAGAAACGAACATCGCGGGCCAAATTCTAACGCATCAGTGTTGCCATTCCAGTGTCACTGATATGGCCAAGACGACACAGTGCCAGAGCCTGGCGCTATCCACTTCAGCCAATCTCGCGCGTCCCCATTCCACCGATAGTTCCAAAACGTAGAGATTAGCTCGCAAACATGTCATCCCGATTACTTCATCTTGTCTGCTCTTCCAGCATATCTGCTTATCCAGAATATCCTTCACCACTGCATTCCAAACTTTCGTGGCTTCGAGGAACACTTGTACGCCGAACTTCCCAGTATCGTAGTCGCTTCCCGAGAATTGAGGAATTCCATCGTCGAATATCGGTGATTGCGGGTCTCCAGTTAGCCTAGTGGTTAAGGCTATGGATCGCCAATCCGGAGACGGCTGGTTCAATTCTCGTTCTGGTCGGGAAAATTTTCTCGACTCCTTGGGCATAGTGTACTTGCCACACAATGTTACACATTCATGCAATGGCAGCTGCGTGTGCGACCCCAATGTCATTCGGCAAACTTTCAGATAAAACTACAAGGTGAAATTCATCCATACATTGTTTTTCGATAGCATGCTTCTGAACTGAGATAATAGCAAATGAATGTAAATCTTTGCAAATGAATGGTCTCAACCTTGATGGCAGGCATAGAAAGCCCTTCAATTAATAACTGTGGAAGTGCTCAAATAACACTAAGTTGAAGCGAGCAGGCCAAGTTCCAGTGAGAACGTAGAGCCATAAAGAAGAAGAAGAAGAAGAAGATATCGGGGATTGCTGTGATCTATGATTCAACGATTGCAAGATCCTCAACATGGACAACGTCATGGGACGTCATAGTTCGAGCACTTTGGAAACATTTTTATGCCACCAACATTTCAGCATGATCCGCCAAGGGTTCGACGCGTTACCCTCGTCAACACCGAAGTTCCATCATTGCAGGAGATATAAACAGCCATCTGTAGCATGAAATAGAACAGGGCCTCGGGTATCGATCGCTTATCAGCCGAGCTGACCTTGTAGTATCTGTACAACTGCTGTATCAATTATTCTGTAACCACGGCATTTCCGGCCGATTGGATGCAAGGCGTCTTAGAAAAGGTACCCAAAAAGGGCGACCTGACCGTATGCGATAATTGGCGGAGCATCATGTTGCTGTGCATCTTTCTCAAGAAGATTTACACAACTCTATGAAGGCAGAAAACAAGAATTCGTGCCGAACGCTCATATGTGGACCATATTGTCACGCTCCGTATCATCCTGGAGCAAATCAATGAATCCCAAGAGTCTCCTCTACCTGGTATTCATTGATTACGAAAAAGCTTTCGATCGTCCTAATCATAAAAATATGTGAGAAGCCCTCAGGCGCAAGGGTCTCCCTAAGAAAATCATCGGCCTCATTGAAGCACAGTACAGGGCATTTTCGCGTAGAGTACTGCACAACGGTGTCTTGTTCGATCCCATCCGGGTCGTTGCTGGAGTGAGGCAAGGATGTATCGTATCACCGCTACTGTTCCTCATCGTAATCGACGAGATCCTGGTAGGTGCGATTGACCGTGAACCAAATCGTGGATTGCTTTGGCAGCCCATTACCATGGAGCACCTAAATGACTTCGAATTGGCTTATGACGTTGCTCTCCTAGCTCAACGGCGCTCTGATATGCAGAGCAAGCTCGATGATCCTGCCAATCGCTCCACAGCAGCAGGTCTTACCATTAACGTCAACAAGTTCAAATCGTTGGATATGTAAACACGGTCAACCCTTCCAGCTTTACGGTAGCTGGGTAATCAGTGGAGAATGTTGAAAGCTTCCAATATCTTGGGAGCCGATTGGCGGCCGATAGAGACACCAAGATCGACATAGGTGCACGGATCAAGATCAAGATATGTAAACAATTTGATTAATCGAAGCACCAAAATCCGAATTTTCAACTCGATCGTGAAGTCCGTGCTGCTACATGCCAGTGAAACTTGGTGTGTTTCAGTGGAGGACACTCAACTTGGCTGCAGGTCTTCATCAATAGATGCCTGCGGTATATAATTCGTGCATGGTGGCCTCACAATTGGATCTCCAACGTGGAGCTCCACCATCGATGTCATCAAAAGCCAATATCGACAGAAATTCGGGAGCGAAAGTGGAGCGGAGTCGGGGCCACACTCTACGCAGGGGCGGGAATGAAATCTGCTAGAAAGCATTACATTGGAACCCAATAGGACATTTCAGAAGAGGCAGACACAGAGGCTCATGGAGGCGCAGGATGGAAATCAATTGGGCTCGGGACTGAAAGTATGTAAGGATGTAAAACTTGTGTTTCCAACACATAGCACATTAACAATCCGGTTCTCTTTTGGAATAAGATATAATAGAGAAAAAAATTAATGTATACTATAGTGTCTGCAAATCTCATTTCCATTTCTGGAAAGGATAATTATTTTTCAACTGAATCAAACGGATGATGGTTCACGTGGAAGTCACCATTCAAATTGAAATCACATTCAAAAGCGTGAGCAATCTAATTAGCCGTTGCGCTTTGGATGACCAGACTCAGACAACTGTATTCATGCTTCCGTGGGTTCACTTTCATCCTGCTGCTGCTGCCGCCATCCACTCACTGACTCAGTCAACCAGTCATGTTCACCGAAACGGTAAGAAGACACGGTTCCTGCCAATGACGTGGTAACCATTCGACCGATTGTACGGGGATCCCCTTCCCATACAACGAAGAGAGTGGAACCATGTAACATCTGATGTTGTTTTCCAGTCGCATTTTTTCCAGCGCAGAAAAAAAAATCCACTTCTATCAATTACACGAATTATCCTTTCTGCTAGGATAAATCTACATACCATAAATAAATATGAGCCGCGTGTGTCGTCTAGCCACCCAAAGAAGCAGGGGGAATCTCCAGCAGCTTGTGGTCAGCATATGTGGCCACAGAGATATTTCGCGCCGGTCGCGAAGGACAACACCCGACAGGCAGGAGTAAGGGCACCCAGGCTCAGGTCCCAGACGACGCACACATGAATCCGTGAAAGATTAATTAAGCTGTTTAGCGATGCATGAATGTTTCGCCATCGGTCATCACTGGCAGCCAGAGTCAGCGGGGTCACCAGGCCGAGGCGCGCAAAGCTCCATTTACAACAATTACCGGGCGGATACGTGCGGGGTTTGATGTCGTGATCCTTGGCCCGAGTGAAGAAAAATGACATAAGTGGGGCAACATATGCCATTTTCACAGAAACAAATTTTTTTTTTCTGTTTTCAAAGGTGAGTCTCACAGAAGTGTTCGAATCATTAGAATGCTCAATGACAATGTTACTATCCTTATGGTTTGCTTCTTTTTCGTCTGGGGTGTCTTTCAAATATGACGTCTATCGTTTAGGGGGAAGGGGGGTCTGAGAAAGTGTGACATTCCATGTGTTAGGTATACATAAAAAGCGCGACAGAGGGGGAGGTGGAGGTCTGAAATTCCCGAAAAAATACGTTTTCTTCAGATTTTCTTATAAGTACATACTTTATAATTAATAGGACTTTAATAGTTCTGTTGAGACGCTTCTAGGGCTGCTCCTCTAATTGTCTGTTTTCAGCTACACAACTACGTGTGCAGTATAGTTGTTCCATGTCCCACGTTGCCCAACAGATAGCTGAGAAAAACAAGATTTAAGTTCTAACCTTGTTGTCTTCTTTACGGACAAACACGTTGAATTCTTCAGGATTGCGTTAAAATTGTCATTTATCATTAAAGATCGAAAAAATTCTAGCGAACATTAAATTTATATTATATTTTTGAAGCAAAAAGCTGGTGAGACTGTAATGCCGATTAATCTAGCAATTTTTGAGGTTTGCTCGGCATGAGCTGTCTCATGTCACGCAGTCAAGCTGTCACATGTTGAATTTCACATATTATCTCAGGATTCCGGGAGAATGTCATAGATTCACACAGAGATTCTCGGTGTTTCCGAAGAATTTTTGGAACTCATGAAATATTGTAAGATTTTTTCAAGAATCCAAGATGACAGCTTCCAGTCTTTGAAAATCCATGGAAACCCATGTAATACGGATATTTTTGGAACGGGGTCTTCCCTCACTGATCACTCCTAACTCCACAATTCACTCATCTTATTGGATCACACTCCTCACTTCTCTCTATTCACTTTTCAATGATTATTTCTCACTGATTTTGCACTGTTTTCTCATCCCTCATTCTTCATTATTCACTATTTGTTCCACACTTCTGACAATTTCATTTTTCATTCCTTATGGTTCACATCTCACTCCCCACTTACCACTCATGGCTGCTCACTTATCACTACTCGCATCTCAGTACATGATAATACATATTTTCATTATTCACTGCTCACTTTTTACTGCTCATTCAGTTTACACTGTCTACTTTTCACTCCTCGCTTTCGATTGCTTATTCCCCACTCTTCAGTTTTAAGCACCCACTAACTCACTTTTTTGTAGTGTACCAATAAGTATCGAAGTGTGTCTCAATGTGCCGCGGTGTGCCACTGCACACAAGTTATTTATTAGGGCGATTCAGCTTTTTTCATAAGAAAATGTAATAATGACGGCCACCATGGCCACGACATCGAGGGGACGTTTTTAGGGGAAAGCAAAGGGAGGTTGCTGTGGTGTTTCAGGAGTCCCAAGTAGGTTCAGTAGGGTACAAGGAGATCTTAGAAGCATTTCAAGCTGGATTAAAAGTTCCTATCAGAAGACTTCAGGGGGCTCCAGGGAGTCTCAGTGGCTATTCAGGGGGTCTCAGGGGATTGCGTGAGATAGTGGGGGAATTTATTTTCGGAGTAAATTTCAGGGGCGTTTTTGATGGTTTGAGAGGGGTTTCGAAGGCATTGCAGAGGATTTTCGACGAATTTAGGAGGCGTTACGGCGGTGTTTCCGTTGGGTTCGGAGGGTCTCAGGATCAGGTACGTTACATGTGGGGTCCAAAGAGGGTTTTAGAGAGATTTTGGAAGCATATCACGAATTTCAGAAGGTTTCAGAGACGAAAACGTTTTTAGGGGTTTTGGAGGGTCTCAGGTGCGTTACATGACGTACAAGGGGGTTTTAGTGGGATTTTGAAAGCATTTGACGAAATTTCAGAAGGTTTCAGTGGATTTTGGAGGCGTTTTTAACGGAGTTTCTAAGGGTCTCGGGTGCGTTACATGGAGTTCGACGGGGAAGTAGAAAGATTTCTGAGGATTTCCAGCGGGTTTCATAGGCATTACCAAAGCGTTTTCAGGGGATTTGGAAGCGTCTCCGGTGCGTTACATGGGGTTCGAGGGTGCTCTATAGGGATTTTGGAAGCATTTCAGGAATTACAGGATTTTAAGAGACACCTTCACTAAAAACCTTGAAACCCTTTGAAACGCCTCTGAAGCAGAGATGGAATTCAGCACTGAAAATGCGCACACTGCAGCTCACTTTCATATTAAAACCGCGAGCACTTGAACAGACATAGACGTCCTTGCCCTGAAGTGCCTTAAAACACCTCAGGAACATCCATAACTCCATTGAAATGCCCTTGAAATCTTCGTTTTTTGAAATGCCTCTGAAACCCCTTTTTAAAGGGTGTTCCTGAAACCCCGCATAATACAACCCTAACATGAAAAACGTCAAAACTCCCCTGAAACCTCCGTATCACATAGAAACGCCATTGAAATTATGTTAATTTAAAATGCCCCTGAAAGTGGTTGGAACGTCTAAAAAAGCGAAAACCTTCCTGAACCACAACCGCACTCATCATTGGTACCTACTTCTTACTGATCTACTTTTCACTATCCTCTCACTGAACATTATTTGTAGTTTATTTCTTCGTTTTCACTGCTATCTACTCACTTCTCAATACTCCACACTCCCCACTCATGCCTCACTGTTAACATTTCACATACTCTTCTCATTCTCACTGCTCACTTTCCAATCCTCACTTACCACTCGTCAGTCTTCACTGCTCACTCGTCAAATCTCACCACTCTATCTTTTGCAACATCTTATACGAATACCTTTTGTCTGGGCGTAGACCTATATAGTACCACATGAATGTAAACTCAAACACAGCAGCATACATAAACGTTGAAAAGGGAATTAGCTTTGGTCTATCCCAAACCGGTTCCTTGCATAAGCCGGATATCCATGTTCAAGTCCTTGGATCAAACTGTTCACCTATGTATATACAGTGTATCAAACAATTGTCCGTACAGTAATTTTTTGGTCAAAATAATTTTTCATTCAAATGTTTATAACTTTTTTATACGTCAATCAAAAACGCTGAAATTTTGGCCAATTATAACCCATATATTAAAGCTGCATTAGTGAAATTTTGAGCGAGATCGAATAAGTTTTCTGAAAATTATAGAACTTTCAGTAAAACTTATAAGATTTTTGAACACATTTTCAAAACATTATATCTCAATATGTATTTGATGAAACTTTTTCAATTTTTTTTGTGTTACAGCTTATACTTTAAGCTTTCAATTTAAGCTTTGTTTGAGGTTTTATATTCACTACAAAAAATATGAAAAATCTGTATATGTTCAGAGTGTCATTTGGAAATTTATCATATTTTGATCAATAAAAGTGCCAAGTGTTTTCAACTTTTTTAAACTCTCTTAATGTAATATTTTTATACAGGACCTACTAAACTACATATGAAGAGTAGGTCCTATGGAATTTTCGTTCAGTCAATGCACTTTTATTGGTGGAAAACGTTTGGCAGATTATATGTGTAAAATATAGCAAATTTTTAAACATCGTCAGCTAAATAAGCACATTTTTCATATTTTTTGTAGTGAATATAAAACCTCAAACTTAGCAGCAAATGAAAGCCTTAGGTATAAGATGTAACACATAAAAAATTGAAAAAATTTCATCGAGTACATATTGAGATATAATGTTTTAAAAATGTGATCAAAATTCTTATAAGTTTTACTAAAAGTTCTATAACTTTCAGAAAACTTATTCGATCTCGCTCAAAATTTTACCAATGGAGCTTTAATATTTGGTTCATGATTGGTCAAAATTTCAGCGTTTTTGATTGACGCATAAAAAAGTTATAAACATTTGAATGAAAAATTATTATGACAAAAAATTTGCTGTACGGACAATTGTTTGATACACTGTAGGTCTCAGCCACCAAAGATTAGGGCAGGTCAGGGATAGAACGTCCCAGGACCCTAGTAGACTGGTAGAAGTTGAAGAGGGAGAAGCAAGAAGGACAAGGACGCTAAGCCAAGCAGAGGTAGGAAGGTACAAGATTATTATATATGGAAGGTTGTCTATGACGTTCAGTTTGTAGAGAAAGGGAGAGGAAGCCAAATTCGAATCCGAGAAGGTGGGGTATTTGTTTTCGGTGAAACAATCATGGCCGCTCAGCCAATTTTGGCATTTGAAACAACCTTTCACATAGAATAATTTTGTGAGGGTAGGTACTACGTGCGAGAAGGGAGACAGTGCTTAATCAAAACGAACGAGTCGAGTAGTCAGCCCCCGGGTATTAGAGCCAACCTACGCAGTATTCGAAGTACTCTTACAGGCGAAATTATCCTTGAGCGTAGGCGTGATAAAATACCACCCACAAGCGTTATGCTGCAGGGGTCCTTCGTGAGGGTGTCGAGGTAATGGCTCCCACCGTGGAAGTGACTCTAAAGGTCAGAAGCCTGAACGAGATCACAGACGCGGAAGAGTCACGACATTGCGGTAACAGTGCGAAGTGCAGGAGGCTACCTCAGCCGTTCGGTTACGAAAAAGTTCGATCGGCAACTACACAGGTGGCCTACCAAGCAACATTGCTTAGCCAAATGGACTAGAAGAGGTTCTTAGAATTGGGCATACATGAGTAATCGGAGGCTTGCCTTAGGTATCTTGAACTGAGTCGCAAGTCTTGGGACCGCCAAGGCAAACTATAGAGGAGTTGCGGAGGTGAAGGTCATAAGGTACAAGGCTGAAATGTTTGAATTTTCTAGGAAATTCGCGAACAGCAAACACCCTACGGGGGGCCCACAGTATCCGGTTTCCATAAGATCCTCAGCTTACAAGTCACAGTGCCGGTAACACGTACAGTAAACGAGTACCTGTCGGTAGCAGGAATTGGGTGACGGATGAATCTAAAATGTTCAGTTCTTCAGTTGCTGTCTACATCTAATGAATGCTTTGTGGTTGCAAAAGTAAACGGGGTCGTCTTCTGTAGCTGTTATTCACCTCTTCAGTGGTTTATAGAGCAGTTCACGCAGATGTTGGACTATGTGATGGCGCGGCTGTCAGAGGGATGGCTGGTGATAATAGCGGGTGTCTACAACGCCAATGTGGCGGAATTGGTAAGCCGGTTCACGAACCAAAGGGATCAGAACCTGCCAGAGGTAATGGTCGTGCTTGATGTCAATCTGGCTAATGTTAGTATTGAAAGTATTTTTAGTCTGAAGAGAGCCTAGCCGATGATCGATGCTACTTTTTGTAGCCCTGGCCTAACAAGTAGTTCGAACTGAAGGGTGGCTGATGCGTATACTTATAGCTACCATGTTACCAGTGCTGTGCTAACGTGTCCAAGATTTGAGCGATTTTCGTGAGTATGTGTTTCTTTGTATTATTATGTCAAACCAAGGAATCTCCCGAATGTCTAAGCATACAATAGTTCCATTACTCATCACCAGGCGTTGCAGAAGCACATGTTAGGGGGCCATTGTGGGCGGTGTAAAGGGGATCATGATGGGGTGAAATAAGATCGGAGGAGGAATAATAACGGTCGAAGGAGCGCGCAAATACCGCCATCACTCGATTGGCAATTAAATACATAACTTAAAAATATTGAAAGCGAAGGACGTGTTAGCTTTCCACGAAGTACCATGATCCACTATGAAAGTGTGGTTCATAAAAAAACCAGTAAATCAGATGTACACAATGAGGAAACATCCAGGTAACTACGTAATTATTCTGTACTCAGGTCAACTACTATTCTAGTCACCTATATCGCCCCCATAACTCAGGACACCTGTGCTATAATTTAAAACGACCTGTGCTACCTATAGTTGCCTGTGAGTGTCCAAAAGGGCCGGGGCATTCCTCCAAGTACACCCTGTTTCTTGTAGTTGCGTAGATCGAATAGGCCAGCCCTTGGACACCTAACCAGGCTCGGCCATTTTGTCCAGATTTCAGGCGCCACACCGAAAATCGCAACTCGGGACTGCGTCAAACGGCCGTCCAACCCAACAGAGGGCGACAGCGAAGAAGTACACCGAAAGAAGGGACGAAGAAGAAAGAAGAAGTAGGGTAGAGGACATATTTTGGCCCGGGGCATGTATTTTGGCCCACCTTGGGAATTTGATTACATTTATAATACAATCTCCACAAAATCTTGGCGAATTATTATTGGAAGTGCTAATAATAATTTGTCAAGATTCTGTAGATTGTAATATATACCCCGGGCCAAAATACGTCCACTACCCTAGCGGAGCGAAACGAAGGCGCCCGCAGACTGCACAGAAGAAGAATAAGAAGAAGATGTTAGGTAGGCTCCGAAGTGATCCAGCCTAGGGCTGAAAGCCTCGTAAATAAAGCAAAATAAATAAATAATCAACACGAATGTTGTTGTTTTTCGGATAACCAACCCAAATAGTATGTTAAACATACGTAATGTCTGAAGTCCATAGGCACAATATGTGTTGAAAAATGGACAAATTGAGTGATAAAATTGCGAAAAAAATCCACGCAGTTCTGGTGGGGTTTGAACCCACGTCTCCCCAAGTTCCCTTGACAGGACGCGTTAACCAACTCCGCCACAGAACAAGTAACAACTCTGTGAAGTAAAAAGCCAACACACACTGATGGTCTCATTCGCATGTTGCAGATGAGCACGTGCTGTGGATAGGCAAACAGTCTCGACACTAAAAATAACATGCTCTCACTGTTGTTCGTTGGCACGCCCAGAAAGTGTTGGAAGTGGACATCTAAGGACCGAAGGAGATGGTGAATTGCGAGGAAAGAACGTGGGGTGAGGTGGGCGTCGGATTCAGGTTGGCTTTCTACTTCACAGCGTTTTTACTTGTTCTGTGGCGGAGTTGGTTAACGCGCCCTGTCTGGCGAACTTGGGGAGACGTGGGTTCAAACCCCACCAGAACTACGTGGATTTTTTCGCAATTTTATCATTCAATTTGTCCATTTTTCAACACATATTATGCCTATGAACTTCAGAAATTACGTATGTCCAAATAAATAATGTCAGGTAGGAGATAGATAGCAATAAAGGTACCTGTAGCTGTAGTGTAAAGTTGAATAAAGTGGGTTTTTGTGTTCAGCAAAATGCTTAAGTGTTTTTCCTTAGCCGCGATAGTCAAGGCAGGGGAAGGGAGGGAGTCTCACCAGGGCTGGGCAGGGATCACCCACTAGTTACAACCACTTGGTGGTTCCCATCAGTAAATATCGACTACGACTACAACAACATCAAGCATACCAGGGCCCATAGAGCAGTGGTCACATGTTGACTTCATAAGTGGATGGTCATGAATTCGATCCCAGCCCCGGCACTTGTATTTTTTCGTCAGCTGCTCTTCTCCCAGAGGTCGGCTGACACTGACCCTCTTCTGAGCAAATAGCTCCAACGGACCCGGATGATTGGATATCGGCGAACGGCAACTCATTATGGACTCACAATCAGACTGGTAAAGGAACAACAGCCATATATCAACATCAGCGCATAATGCAATCAGTTCGATATAGTAGAATGTATATATTTAGGCGCTGTGCAAAGTGTAAGTGCAGCTGTCAATTGTAATCGCTCACGTAGTTCTCCAGTTGACAATAGAGCTGTAAATTAGGTTAAGCGGGGTAAAATAGCATGTGGACGGAGCAGGGCGATAAGGCCAAGGTCAATCCCTCTTCGATGGAAGACATCATATTTTAAAGACGAGATATTGAGGAAGCCACTGCGTCGTGAGTGAAACTTACTCGTTCTAGATAGCGGTACTGTCATGTTTATGCTCTGCCACCATGCCCAGGAATGTTGTTCACCCTAGGAGACCACTGGTGGAATGAAGCTATGGCCAACTTGCGCCGTGCCTGCCTACGGGCAAGGCGTCCGATACAGCAAACACGTACTGATGAGGAAAGGGATGCTCGACTGGCGGCGTTCACGGCTGGCTACCAGAGTCGCACTCAAGACCAACATAAGGGCAAGCAAAGCCGCCTACTATGAGGGCTTTACGTAGGACCACTGGAGACTGGGGCTGGAAATTCGGGGAGAGTCACCAATCTGCCGTAATTCTGCAAAGTGACGTAAGCGATATTGATCGTTTTGGTCCATTTTTTGGTTATTATGCATAAAACTCTTGCTCATCCTCTAAGTTTCTTTGCATAGATGATAGATTACGACTAGATCTTGCATACTAATACAGCAGGCACACCACAGTGTTATTGTTACACCAGATATTATATATATATAATATACGAGATGAACCAGCCGAGGGCTGAAAATCTCGATAATAAAGAAAAATAATAATAATAATAATAATAATAATAATAATATATATAATATACCAAAAAATATCGACATTTTGAATGACGCTTACGTCACTTTCCAGAATAACGGCAACAATGAAGAACTTGCGTGGATTGAAAAATTCTTTGACGTATGTAATGCCCCAAGTCGGTATGTGGATCAATATGCTTGCTCAATCCGGCGGAGAGCAAGCTCAAGAAGGCAATCCTCAACCAGCTAGGCTTTTGAAAGAAAAAGTTGTCTGTAGACGGCTGTTTTATCGGTTACTAAAACGTCTCGTGTTCTAGGAGGGGGAATTGCTACTGTGCAGTAATTACTCTCAACATAAGGCGTTCAATAGCGCCAGATGGGCAGTCATATCGCTAGAGCGCCCCCAAGTCTTGGGATACCCAAGTACACTAAAACCTTTTTTATGCAACCTTTCCGACAATTATCTTCAGAATCAAATACTGGGGTAAGATACAGGTCTGGATCTGAAGTGCTTTTGCTTAACATCAGGAGTTCTACAAGGTTAATTCTTGGGTCCGGATTTTTGAAATGTTATCTACGAGGAGGTTTTGAGGTTGAAGCTTCCAGTGGACGTATCCATCGTGGACGTCGCTGTAGGTCTACGGTGTATTGATGGAGCTCACTCAATCGTGGTTGAGGAGCAGTAGTTAATATCCAGGAAACTAGAATTGGCTGACCACCGGAAATCCAAGCAGCAAGCAATGATTATGGCGATTCCAATATCTTCAGAAACCGTTGGTCACAGGGTTCAAAAGTGGACCATGTACACTCAAACCTCCATTTAGGTAGGATCCATTTAGGTAAAATCTAATTAGGTCCCTCCATTTAGGTTACTTTACCTAAATGGAATTTGATTGTGTTCAGATCAGTTGAAATACTTAAGATTAGGTATAAAGTTGGTTTACGGGAAAGAAGTATTGAGCGGTGTTAAGGGGGTACAGGGGGAGGGGGTGTAGTTGATAGTTGATAGTGTAGTTGTAGTTGATACTGTTGCCCTGTGGTAGAACTTCTTTGGTGGTAGTGATATATTAATTGCCTTATGTTTTGTCTTTGTTTCGTTCACTGCATTGCTTGATTCACACTAGATACTGACATTGATATGATTATTATCCCACCCTTCTCGGGTGAAAGGGTTACATGAACGATCAGAAGAATATTACGACGGTTACTACGGAGGAAGCCCCTCCACCTGGTCACTCTACCAGGTTCACGTTGTAATACATCACAAATGTGTTTTCCAGGAAGCGACGCAGCACACACATATGACATCAAAGGACTTTCCCGTTGAATAGGGCCCGGGAACCGATTGAAGTCGCCACGCCACGCCACGTCATCATCATCGTCAAAGGTTGGTCGTCCAGCCGGGGAAGCAAATTGAAACTAATTTGCGATGGATGACAGAGGTCGAATTGAAAGTCCATTCAGGCTCAGGGCTACCCCTCTTTCTCTCAAATGGTTTCAAATGGTTCGGCGACGAATGGAATCGTTTTTCACAGTTGACCCTTTGGCACTGCAAAACTGCACCATCGCCGGCTGCCACAGGTGAATGTGGTGCGGCTCAAATCACGGTTGATTGCTCTGTTGGGAAGGTGGATGATACTTTGTTGCCTGGGCTGGAGTGCGTGAAGTGGATTCTGGGAATCAATTGCGGTTTGCTGCGGATTGTGGAGTCAATTTGTGCATTTGATCGATGGTCATGGTTCCGAGCAGCAGAAACAACTGCAATCAAGGCATGCATAGGTAAATATGGTTTCAGTTTGTTTGGGATTTCGTAGAAACCATTTGTTTCCTTGTTATTCCAGTTCTGATATTAATGTTTCATGTGAGAACACTAAAAATACTTCCAGCACGGTTCAAAGGATTACAAAACATTTCCAGCAAACTATGTTGCAGAGCAAACTATAACCCAAACTCTTGCCATATGGATCCTGAAACTAAATTACATTGTAATTAATGTGTGCATAAAATTAGCGAGAACATGGCGCTGAATTTCTCATCCGCCGGCGGGCAGCCAGAATATTATTATGCAAATACCGGAGCAAACGCTCTCGATCAATTTTTAACGCGCGTCCGCGAGAACATCGTCGTCCTCCCGTCTGTCCTACTTTGAATCGCGCGTATGGAGTTAATGGGTGCAAAACGCGTCATGGGACAAAAGCTTTATTTTAAAATACTTTTGGGAATACCTGTAGGAACTGTTCCGGGTATTCCTCTGACAATTCCACCAGGTATTACTCTAGGTGTTCCTTCAGGAATTCCTCCAGAAATTTCTCCAGAAATTTCTCCAGAAGTTGCTCCAGAAATTACTTCATGAATTTCTCCAGGTATTTATGCAAGAATTCCTCCATAAGCAATTGTTCCCAGGTTTCCTTCAGAAGTTTCTCCAGAAATTCTTCCAAAAAATGCTCTAACAGTACCTCCAGGAATTTCTTTAGGAATTTTTCCAGAAATTGGTTAAGAAGTTCCTCTAGGGGTTTCTCCTTGAATTCCTCTATGAATATCTCCAGGAATTTCTCCAGGAATTCCCCCGAGAATTCTTCTAGGAACTGCTTAAGTAACTATTCCAGTGGTTCCTCCAGGAATGCCTCTAGGGTTTTCCCCAGTAATGTCCCAAGAGATATCCATAGGATTGCCTCCAGGAATTCCTTCATGAATTCCTGCCGGAACTCCTTTACGAATTCCTCCAGGAATTTTCCCAAGAATTTCTCCAGGAATTCATTTAAAATTTTTTTCAGAGGTTCCTCCATGAATATCTCAAGGAATTCCTCCAAGTAATAAATTATGACATTGCACTAGTGATCTAAGAAAGAATCACTTATTTGAGTTAATACCACATTTTTTTTTTTGAGAAGCGCATTTTATCGCAATTTCACCCCACACACGCCAGGACATCCCGTGTGCGTCGCGTTCATTCAAGCAACATTTGCGCGACGATGTATTACAAACGGTGCGTGGTGGTGGTGGCATTACCGCCCGCCCGGTTGGATGGGTCCGGATGGATGGTGACCTCGCGATCCGCACCGGACCGTGACGAAATTGGTCGTGCCATTATTATTTGTGCTTCAAAAACACACCATTTTAATTAAACACACACTCCGTGTCCACGCGCGTATTCGTTCCCTTCCTCAGCGGGCGGCGGCGGTGAGTTGAGTAACGGAGGAGGCCAATCTGTTTCGCGCGAGCCAAGGGATCTCTGTCCCTGCCTGCCTGGGTGCGATGATGGATGCACGTTGCCCGGCGTGGCGCTCAACGTATATTATTTTAATAATGAAATGATAGCACAATCAGGAAAGCGTTCAACGCGATAGTGGACCCGGTGGAGATGCAGAAATGTGGTGGGCAATGGACGCGTCATGTACGCGAATACTTTGTGGAACAATTGTGAGCTCCCGGGAAAGCGTGATAATGTAAATAATTACATAATCTATTAGGGAGCGGTGCACTTTATGGGAAGCTGGAAGGTATGGATGATCAATTGTCAACAAATTGCAAAAGCTAACACCATATTTGAACGCGATGTGCTGATAGTCATTCCCTTTTGGATTTTTTAAGAATTCTCCCCAGGATGTTTCGTAGAGCAGCATCCCGATATTTTTTTCTGAGTTTTTTCTGATAATTGTATACACATATTTTTTTATTTATTTTTTGTTGAATATACAGTTAGGTCTTTCTACGTGGGGAATACGAACCGCGGCAATTTATGAATTCAGTTTATAACTTGAAAAGCCGCAATTTTGTCCACAGTATATCTCTTAATGTGTCCTTCGAAGGGGTGAGAATGGGTCAATTTTCATACACTTGTAGTTTGTGCTTGCATTAATACCAAAGATCACATTGAAATGGTCAAAGAACTTTTTCATGCAAAGAAGCAAAAGTTATTGAACAATGAATTCTCACCCCCATCGACGGTATTGACGAGATTTTTAGCCCTAGGCTAGTTTATATCAAGATCCACGCTTTACTACCCTTCCGAAAGAAAATCATAGATAGTCACGTACATTGACCAACACACCAGGTCCGCTCCTTTCAGAGGTTTCTCTCGAAGATCTTTTTGGGATTTTTCTGGAATCCCTGCAATGATTATTTCCAAATTTCTGTCGGATTTCAACATTTTCCTGGTGTTTAGTTTGATTTTCTATTTTTTTTTAATTTTCTGGTATTCTCACTATGTTTTTCTGAGAGAATTTCTAGGAAGAGTTTTGAAGGAATTCCGATGAATTTCATAATACAGAAATTCTTTTTAAAACTCCAGCTTTTCCTGCAGGAGAAATTTCAAAACAATTGGTGCAGCTTGAAATGAAAAATTTAGGAGGAATTTAAAAAATAAACTCTAGGAAAAAAAGGAAAATTGTTTATTTCATTAAGGAATAAATTGAACAAGGAATGTTGTTTTTTTTCTCTAGAAAACCTTCCATGGCCTCTTCCACAGTACTTTCGGGTTTTTTTTTTTCTAGAGATTTCTCTCAGAAATCTGGACGAAATTTTCCCTGAATTTGTTCACCATTTCTCTGATTTTTTTCCCTGAGTCTCTTCCAAGAATTCCTTTATTGTTTTTTGAAGAATATATATTCTTTTTTATCTGTATTAACGAGATTTTTAGCCCTAGGCTAGTTCATCTCGGGACCCACGTTTTACTTCCCTTCCGAAGGAAGTACTCACATTTTGCGAGTTTGGAAGTGGGATTCGATCCCAGGTCCTCGGCGTGATAGTCACGTGCTTTTACCATCACACCAGGTCCGCTCCACAAGAATATAATTAACTATCGCTTTATCAGTATGTCGGCTTCAGAGACGCATTGTCCTCCATTTCAGAAATTTATGCCATGTACAATAGCAATACCTCTAGCGATTTCCCCTAGAGTTCTTTCCGGGATTGCTCTTGAAACTCCTCTCGGAATTTCAGATTTCCTACAATTTCGCCTGTAGTATCCCTAAAAACACGTTAAGAGATATTTCTTGAAGAATACCGGAAACATTCTAGAATACAGTGAAATCATGAAAAATTGTAGAACGAAATTGAAAAGAAATCCTAAGGGAAATCATGTAATTCCAGACGCTACATGTGAAAGCTCCCGGAGATAGAGTATCTTCTTCATATATATGACACAAAGTTCCTCGCGCGATTTTCGTTTTTTCAGGATTTTTCCTGAAATTCCTTCGGGAGCTACGTTACATTCAGGAAACCCATTGGGAGAGATTCCAGTTTATCTTTTTCTTAAATTTCCTCAATACCAGAGACCGACGGGCTTGGTGGTCTAGTGGCTACCGCTTCTGATTCGTATGCAGAAGGTCATGGGTTCAATCCCTGGCCCGTCCTTTTCATCCTACTTTGTATCTTTCTATCCACTTTCTCTCGCTCTCTCTTCTCTACATATACAACTCATGTATATTCATATGTTCATAGCCATTGCTAGAACCAGAAACGAATTGAAAAAAGTCGTTTCCCTCCCTTTCAACTTCTACTCACAGCACAGTGTATATATAACGCCTATAAGTTATGCAACCAAAGCGTGCTGTGCCGCTTGACCTTATTCACCTTATTCACCACACAATCTATCACGAACACTATAAATATCCCCTATCCATGGATCACATCACCGACCCAACGGTGACTCCCAGATCTTCCATCCTTTCCGTCTAAAAATACCCCAGTCCGTGCGGGTTGTGGGGACGCAGAGTGCTCTCGGTCTCTAGTAGCAACAACCAGTACACTCTAACATTCCTTTCCCTTCCCAGCCTGACTATAAGGACTTGGCCGGCGCCGTTATTGATCAAATATGCATGAGCTGCTAAAATTGCACTTTGAGAATAAGTGGAATGTCCCAGCCCCTTATTCAGTTGGATCACAGTGCAACTGATACCAGTTCAGATCAATCACGGAGGAGCAACCATTGACATGTATAGTCAGAATTGATCGTTTCGTTTTTCTTAAATTTCCTCAATACCAGAGACCAAAAAGCACTAACACCAAGCGGTGTTCCATTTTCCCGCGATCGTATGATGTCAATACAGTGATCTGCTACAGGACGGGTTTGGTCCAAAGGGTCTTAGATTTTCATGAAACTTTTTCCACAGGCAGGGCTCATGGATATATAATCAAAAAAAAAAAAATGAGAAAAATTCAGGGTCGCCTATTTTCCCGGAAAACTGAGGTGGAAATTTTTTGTTTTCTCCTGACACCACTTACTTTGAAAAATCATAACTCAAGAACGAAGCATCGTAGAAACAAAGATTTTTTAGAAAATGAAAGCAAATTTTCTCAGGAATCCAAAGAAAAAAAAATATGAACTGGAAAACGTTTTCCACAACATTTTCCACAGTTGAGAAAATTCGTAAAGAAAAGCCGGAAAAACTATGCCCGAACTCGTGGGAAATTTTCGAAAACATATTTTTGAGAAGGTTATTTTATAAGCTTCAATCGCTAAAATTTTTGGAATGCACTTTTTTTCGTTTTTGAGTTATGGCCAATTTTGTTAAAAAATGTTCAAATGTGCCATAAAAGCCTTTTCTTTGAAAAATCATAACTCAAGAACGAAGCATTTTAGAAACAAAGTTTTTAATGAAAATGAAAGCAAATTTTCTCGGGAATCCAAAAAAAAAAATATGAACTGGAAAAAGATTTCCACAAAATTTTCCACTGTTGAGAAAATTCATAATGAAAAGCCGGAAAAACTATGTCCGAACTCGTGGAAAATTTTCTTAAGAACATTTTTGAGAAGGTAATTTTGAAAGCTTTGATCGCTGAAATTTTTTAAATGCACTCAATTTTCGTTCCTGAGTTGTGGCAAATTATGTGATAAATGACCATATAATTATACGAAACGAAAACAAAAAAAAAAGTGCATTCCAAAAATTTCAGCGATTAAAGCTTATAAAATAACATTCACAAAAATATTTTTCCAAATATTTTCCACGAGTTCGGGAATAGTTTTTCCGGCTTTTCTATACGAATTTTCTCAACTGTGGAAAATTTTGTTGAAAACTTTTCCTAGTTCTTATTTTTTTGTATTCCTTTTCTTTCATTTTCTAAAAAGAACTTTGTTTCTACGATGTTTCGTTCTTGAGTTA
Organism: Aedes albopictus; assembly: GCF_035046485.1. Taxonomy (NCBI): domain Eukaryota; kingdom Metazoa; phylum Arthropoda; class Insecta; order Diptera; family Culicidae; genus Aedes; species Aedes albopictus. The sequence continues at coordinate 39,589,055 of NC_085136.1, forward strand.
TGATGTTTCAAAGTAAGTAGTGTCAGGGTAGTAGATTCCCACCTGAGTTTTCCGAGAAAAAAGGCGACCCTAAATTTTTCTCATTTTTTTTGTTCATATATCCATGAGCCCTGTCTGTGGAAAAAGTTTCATGGAAATCTGAAACCCTTCAGCCCAATTTGTACGATAATAATAAAAAAATGCCCCTCTGCCACAGCTCCGGGGTTTCTGTATGCGGCTGAAGGCGAATAGAGGAGAAGCACGAAGTATGTGAAATCGTTAAATCAACCTGAGAGTAGTTATACGAATGATTCGAAAGCAATTCCAGAATGAACTCCAGGAGAAATTCACAGAGAGATTACTAGATATATTCTGCATGGAGCTCTGGAGGAATTCTAAGAATGAACCCTTAAGTTATTGAGAAATTCTAGAAAAAATCCCAGAATGAATTTTGGATATAAACCTGGGAGCTCCAAGAGTTATTCTGGAATTTCTTGCTCGATTCATGTCTTCAAGAAAAATCCTGAAAAGAATTCCGGCAGCAATTCCGAAAACAAAATTGAAGAAATCCTGGAAGCATTCTCAGGAAAAAAATATCGCTGGGAGAACTGTGAGATAAGTTTAGTATCAATCCCCTGAAGAATTCATGGAAAAATTTAAAAAAGAAATCACGGAAGTTTCTCCCAATATATCCCCATTCAAAGACCCTTCAAGGATTCATCCTGTTGCCCAGAATTATTTTTACTAGAGATTTCTTCTTGCATTTTTCAAGAAATTGCTTCTGCAGCTCATCCCGGATTTTTTTTTTCCAAAAATTGTTGTTCGCTGGATTTTTTAGGGGATTATTTCCAACATTCTTCCAAAACTTTACGTATTGGAGAATTCTGTATTCTTCTTGAATAATCTCCTAAAACTCCCTTCACCAGAGTAAATGAAATTGTGAGATAAATTTTGAAAAATAAAATTTCGAAGAGAAACGCTGAGAAAAACTCGAAAGGATATTCGAGAAACCATTGGAAAACTTCAGAAAAAAAAACATCAGGAGGAATTTACACAGGAAATTAATAACATATAGCAGGAGGAACTCTAGGAAGCAATGTTGAAGAAAATCACATAAAAAATCTGGATGAAACTCAAACAAAATTTTTAAGAAGAATTCCAGAAGAAAATAAAGGTGGAAATAAAGAAAAATCCCTGCAGCAACTTTGAAAGAAATACCTGAAGGAGCTCATCCGAAAATCATCGTGTTATTGTTGGATAAATAGTCTTGATACAATGCGAAACTTCTCCAGGGATTCCTTCCGAGAAATCCTCCATGGACATCTTACGGTCTACCAATGGTGGTTGTTTCAGGGCTTGTTCAAAGAAAAGCTTTATGAATTGCTCCCACGATTCCTTCAGAAAATTTTCAGATACTTCTGCGAGGGCGCATTGACGAATTCTTCCAGGAATTTCCCCATAGCTTCATTTAGTAATTCCAGTATTGATTCCTCCAGAGATTCCTTTGAGAATTCCCCAAGGGATTTCATCGGACAATCCTTCGGAAGTTTCTCCTGGGGATACCTCAGCGATTGTTTCAGTGCATTTTTCAACGAATCATTCGGGAATTCCCTTAAGAATTTCACCAGAGAGTCTTTTAGATAATTCTGCCGGTATTCCTTCATAGATTTCTTCTGAGATTTATCCATATACTAACTGTCCCGGCAAACTCTGTCTTGCCAATCTTGTGGTGGTTTGACAGCTTACAGGCATTACATTTATCATCTGAGCAAGAGATCATCTTGGCTTGATGGAAAGATAATATCCCTAATCAGAGATGGCACTGAAATGATCCATCTCGTCATCTTAAGATGATCTGAGCTATCTTGACAGATCGAACAACACAAAAGTTACCGATTTATACACATAAAAAAAGAAAATCATGAATATCTCTTCACAGTGTAACAAGTACGCTTTTCTGTTTATAAATGTTCACTGTAAAATGTATTAAATCTTTTTCAAATTAATTATGTTGCATGTTCATTAGGTTGTCCCAAAAATTGCACATGGTCAAAAAGCTTGGGGGCTCACCCTGCAAATGATAGCTAAGGGTGTTAGAAACAAACTTTTGTATGACGGCAACTTTCAGAAATGACGTTTAGAGGTCGCCCCGGCGAGATTTTTGAAAAATGGCCATTTTTCGTAATAAATTTCATACAAATATTTTTTACCGTACAAAAATTGGCAATACCCAGTATTTTTATATTTTTTACAGATTGATATAGATCCAAACTTTTTGGGAAAAATAGTTAACGACATGTTTTGCAGGTAACGTTTTGATACTGAATTTTTGAATTTACTGAAATTTGTCATTTTTTGATATACTATGCATTTTACCCATCATAAAAAGTATCTGAATCTAATGCTAATTTAAAACAATTTCCATAAAAAGATAGGAAATTCTATGAGGAAAAACTTTGCCGAAGACAGCATGGCATTTTTTCTATCCGTTTAAGAGTTATTCACAATTTACTATTTGGTGAAATTTGATTTTTTGGGTATTTTTCTAAAAATGTTACATAAGAATTGCCCAAAAACACATACAAAGAAAAAAATCACGTATGCTCAACAAGTTTTTGTCTTGATTGTGTTATGGAATTATGGTGTCAACATATTTGATTTTTTTTGTTATTCAATCCCTTCATATAGAAATTATCTAGCAAAGATTTCTTAAAAAAGCTAGCTATCTTGACAAGCTTCGTACTGCCCATTGATTTTTTAAAGATATTTTCCACAAAATGTTGAGCCATATTTTCGCGTTTATCTTACTTTCCTGTCGAAATTCTCAATTATTTTTCTACACGGAGACGTATAAGTCCTGGACCAGTGAAACAGCCCTGGAAACAGTGGCAAAGTGAATAAAGGCGAATACGTTGATCCATACCAAATTCAAATCGCGATTATGAAAATCTTACGTAAGAATACCAATTTTTAGATACTAAGTTCCAATTCAAAACATTCTAAAAAGCAGAGCATGTCTTTTTTTACATTTACTTACTTGAACTATATTATCAACACCGAGGCAAATTGAAACGGGTGGGATAAGATGAACCAGTGAGTTAACGTAATGTTATCGAAGGTTAGAACAATTTGATTATCATAACAAATACACGGCATACAATAAGACAAGGTAGGCTATTATTGGTAAACAACAGTTTTGGACGTAAACAAGTGATGTCATTTTTTACGTCCTATATGTTGATCAAAATGATAGGGACTATTTGAACGTTTTATTCATGTCTTTGAACGATTTGAACAACATATGGATATGGAAATGTGCCGTGCGTTTTATTGTGTATTATGCTCGTATAAACCATTGTCAGTACATAACCGTTAAAAATGCCATGGCCTACTGAGGCATCTCAAAATGGTACCTAATGATAAAGTTTATCGCTAGTAGGTACCTTTCTATATCAAAGAAAATGGATTTGTCAACGGAAACCAAAATTCAATAAATGATGCCACCATAATTCCTAAACACAATGAAGACAAAAACTTGTCGAGTATACGTGATTTTTTACTTTGTATGTGTTTTTGGGCAGTTCTTTTGTGATTTAAAAAAAAATACCTAAAAATCAAAATTTCACCAAATAGTAAATCGTGAATAACTCTAAAACGGAAAGAAAAAACGCAATGCTGTCTTCGGCAAAGTTTTTTCTCATAGAATTTCCTATCTGTTTAAGGAAATTTTTTTAAATTAGCATTAGGCTCAGATACTTTTTATGATGGGTAAAATGCACAGTATATCAAAAAATGACAAATTTTAGTAAATTCAAAAATTCAGTATCAAAAAGTTACCTGCAAAATATGTCGTTAATTATTTTTCCCAGGTAGTTTGGATCCATATCAAGCTTAAAAAAATATAAAAATACTGGGTATTGCCAATTTTTGTACGGTAAAAAATATTTGTATGAAATTTATTACGAAAAATGGCCATTTTTCAAAAATCTCGCCGGGGCGACCTCTAAACGTCATTTCTGAAAGTTGCCGTCATAAAAAAGTTTGTTTCTTACACCCTTAGCTATCATTTGCAGGGTGAGCCCCCAAGCTTTTCGACCATGTGCAATTTTGGGACAACCTAATGTTCATTCGTTTTTTCCACTTAAATTTAAAATTGATTCACCGCACAAAGATCTCTTTCTTCAAGAGTTGCAATTGGCATACGTTTGCCCAAATGAGTTCCCTACATCCAGTTACAGGCGCCCAAATGCAATGGACCCAAGCCAGCTAAAATTGAATGCGCGCAATTTGTGATGCCATCGGCGGGCATCGACCTGTCCTAAAATCCTTTCAGGATTTATTGACCTTTCCCGTTCGGCTTGCGCACTCCTACCGAACTTGGGGAGAGAAACTGACTGAAGGTTTTAAGGCGGCCGTTGGAAAGAGAGGTCACAATGCCTTTGAAGTTTCGGGTGCAAATTCTGAGAATGTTGCACTCGCGGAATTGGACTTCGTCTGATTTCGCGATTTCGAAGCCGAAGGTCACATTTTAGCGGCCTATCTGAGGACAATCCCAGACTTGATCGTCCACTTCGATTCGAATTGTGGCCCGCGTTGTGGTGTGTTGAAATAGGTTAATAAGAAACTACATGAAAGTTCTTAGTAGGATAACTAATTGATTTCCCTTTCCCTTAGTGCTAGTTCAGTTCCCAGTTAGCTAGTTAGTGACAACTGTAAAGTGGGTGTGTGTTGTACATTGTGAATCACGGGTAAGCTAGTGAGATTCGACCAGGTGATTGGGGGTCGTAACCAACCAGTGCGTGAAATTCTCTTGACAGAATCGTGGCAGCAAAGGCTATCGCCGGCACACCACCATTAGCCAGAAACCGCTCTTGACCCCACCTTTCGATTTCGGAGGATTCCCGGGGCACACGTGGCCGGAAGAGGGTCGCGTCACGTTAAGATACGCGCCCTGGACAGGCAGGCCGCCATCGTTTTTTTCGCGTCGGAGAGCAACAGTCAACCATTGTTCCGTAGGACGCGTTCAGGCGTAAGCCCACGTTTCCAGTGGTGGAAGGATTAAGCGCGAACCGTCGGATCGCGCGCTCAACCCGGGCCGGAGTAGGCCAAAGATCACTCCGTGTGCCCACCGACGTCGCGCGTCACCGCGTAATCCACCCACAATCCACCCAATCCTCTCGTAAAACCATGGTAGAGAATTCGTAAGTACCAAGCATGCATGCTATTCGTTTGTGTTTGTCCATGCGCATGAGACAGTACGGCACAATCGAGCGCCAAAAGCCGTCTCAAACCGTGAATGGAATCCGTTTTGTGATCCAAGCCCATACACCGATACCCGTACATTCGTCCACCGTTGAACACACTCGCAGCTGTAGGAGAAATCTAGCCGGCGCCGCTGGGCGTTGGAATACGACAGCGAAGAAAGGTAGACCGAAACACACACTAGGGAATGATAGTTATCAAATGAGTAGGAAAGGGAAAGACAGAAGACCTAGGCAAACATGAAGAGAAGATCCATCGAGGAATAAATATGTGCATGTACTGATCCGTTCGTTTCAATAAACTTGCGTTGTGCTTTTATAGCATGTAGGGACATTTGTAGTATCGTCAATAAAGTAATACAGTGGTTCCCAAACGTTTCTTGATGTAGTTTTTGTATTCGATAGATTAGTGTCTTGTGAGGGATTTTCATGTGGTTCGCGTTCGTTTCTCTTTAGTTTGAATTTGTTGTACTGGGTAAGTCGGCCCGAGAACGACCTTTGGCAACTCTCAATTCGGAGATAATCCGTTTTGGAGGGACTTTCTAGCTGGCCGGTGATGATAAACCCCGCTCAGTTGACTCTAGGTTTTGAAGCATTTGAAGGTTTGCACTTGGAACTTCTAGGGCATTGTGATCGTTCGTATCCTCTGTAGTACTGCGGATAGTTTTTACGCAGCCAGTCAGCTTCTTTCCCCTGTTCCAAAAATTAACCCATTCCCCGGAAGGGTCTCAGGCCGGGCAAACCTGCAAACCTGCAAACTGTTGGGTGGTCTCCTTTAGGAGTGGCGCTTAAGCCATCCACTTACGAACGGGAAAGCGCGACAGGCTGGCGGGTTACAACAGCTAGATACGTCGCATGTTCTGTAGAAACTGTCAGAGTTTCGTGAGCAACAGCCTTCCCGGTTTGCTAGGATAGAATTTCCAATCAGATGATCAGATGAGCATAAGATTGTTTTGGAAAATTTAATCCAAGAGCACTGGGATGATCTCGTATCAATCGATCAGTATCCCGCTCAGAAGATGAAAAGATGAGATTATTTGTAATGCCTGGCTTTTGAGCTAATTTAAGCACCGCACTCTAGATTGGTTTGATTTCGATCGTGTTGATTTCCTTCCCAGTTCATACAAAATCAGTATTTTATAAATATTCTTACTTTTCTATTTGATTTTCGCAGCTTTTTGTACATATAAACACAGCCACCACGAATACGAACCGAACCGTTCAAGAGTCATGCTGATCGGTTCAGCCGTTCTTGAGTTTTGTTGCCTCAAAGGAACTTCAAACTCATTTATATATATATATAGATATAGATAGATAGATAGATAGATAGATAGATAGATAGATAGATAGATAGATAGATAGATTTTTTCAAGAATTTCGATAGAGGTTGCTCCAGGAATTCCATCTGTAATTATTTGAAGTATTTCTGTAGAATTTTTTTACTGGTATTCTTTAATAACTTTTTTACCACTAATCCAGGAATTCTTTAAACATTTTGTAAAAAAAAAATACTTTAGTAGTCCATCCAACGGTTTCTTCAATAATTCTTCTAGAAATTTCTACAGACATGGAATCCTTCAACTTTTTTCCAGGGATTTCTAAAGATGTTTTTCGTTAAGGAAGCTCCCCTGGGTTTAAAAAAATCCTCATGGGATTGCTTCCGGGATTCCTAATGGGGTTTATTCAAAAATACAACCAGATATTCCTTCAAGAATTCCTTTTGTGATTATTTTAACAACAACTCCAGGAATTAATTTAAAAACTCCTCCATTGATTCCTCCAGGAACTTTCTTAAGATTCTTTCAGGAACTACTCCAGGAATTAAACCAGAACAACTTCCAGAATTTTATCAGAGATTCCTCCGGGAATTTATGCAGGTTTCCTTAAAAATTGTTTCAGAAATTCCACCAGGCATTTCTCTAGGGATTGCTCTTGGGATTGCTCTTGGGATTCCTCCAGGAATAACTGCAGAAATACCACCAGAAATATCTTCAGGGATTCCTCCAGGAGTTTCTCCAGAAATTTTCATACGGATTTCTCCAGGCACCTTCAAGGTTTATTCAAGATTTACTCTAGGGATTTCGCCAGGAATCATCCCAGTGATTCCTCCTGAAATTTCTTCATAAATTGATCCAGGAATTCATCAAGTAATTCTTTCAGAAATTTATCCGAGAATTTCTCCAAGAAATCCTCCAGAAATTCCTTCAGAAATTCCAGGAATTAGTTCCGGAATTCATTCAGATATTCGACCACAATTTCCATCAGGGATTCCTACAGGATTTCCAATAGAAACACTTATAGTAATTTCTTCAGGCATATTCTTCCTGATGTTCATCCGGGCATTTCTCCAGGAGTTCCTCCAAGAATTTCACCAGTAGATCCTCCAGAAGTTCCTCTAGGGATTCCTACACGAATTCCTCAAGGATTTTTTCTAGGAATTTCTCCAGGAACTCCTACAGAAATTCCACCAATATTTTTTTCCAGAAATTTCTCCATCAATTGGTTCAGCCATTCCTCCAGGACATCCTCCAGGATTTTTCCAGGTATTCCTCGAGGAATTTATCTAGGAATTTCTCGCCAGGGATTAGGGTAAGTGTGCCGATCGTTGTGGTAATAAGGTAAATTAATTTAAAAAATATGATCTTTTTATCTAATGAAGGGTTTCAAAACGTTAGTAGGTAGTTTTCTATCCAAATTTGCCCGGAAAAATATGAAAACTATCGTTTCTCTCTGTTTTCGATCAAAAATTGCATACCACAACAATAGGCACGCTGTTCCTATTATGGAGGGAAAATTTAATTTCGGTTCCTAATGTTGCGGTATCCCATTGAAATCATGTGGGATACCGCAACATTAGGAACACTAACGCAACAATAGGAACACTGCAGCAGAAATATTAAGGAAAATATTTTTTTTAATAGATTTTTGAGCAAATCTTAAGCACACAAAAAGTGCAATCTCATAATTTAAGCATAATACATCTATTAAAAATGCCTTTTGGTAACATTTCAGTCGAAAAAGTGCTCAAACGCCACTACCGCAACATTAGGTACTACCACAACGAAGGGAACAATTACCCTACTCTAGCTAGTGTTTCTCTCAGGGATTTCGCCTGGTATTTCTCCAGGAACTCTTGTAAGAACTCCTTAAGGATTTCTTCCAAGCATTCCTCCTGAAATTCCTCCATGCATTTCTCCAGGAATTACTCCATGCCTTCCTTCAGGAATTCCTTCAAACACTCCTCTATTAATTCCTCTAAGCATTCCTTTATAAATTCCTTCAGAGACTCGTCTACAAATTGCTTCAAGAGTTTTACAGGAAGTTACCTAGGAATTGCTGCAGGAATTTATCCATTGGCTTCATTTTGTTATTCATGCCGAGAATCCTTTAGTAATTCATCCCAGGATTTCTTCGTGATTTTTTCCACAGTTCTTACACCAGAATTATTTCAAGAATTTGTTCCGGAATTTTTCTTGGAATCCCACTAGGAGTTCCTTTAGTGAGTTCTCCCAGGATATAGGTACGTATAGAAGTGTCTTTCCTTAAAGATTCCTCACGAGTTTCCTTCAAAAATTCCTCCCAGGATTTTTTGATAGATTTCTCCCGGTATTCTTTCAAGGATTTTATCCGGAATTTACCAGGTTTCCTCCATTGATCCTTCTCGAGTTTCTTTCAAGGATTTTGTGTGGGATTCCCCTAATATTTTATCTGGAATTTTGCTCGGAATACCTCCCGGGAATCTTTAATAATTTTTTTTTTTGAGATTTCATTAGGAATTTCTGTTGGGATCCCTTCTGAGATATTTTCCAGATTTCCATTTAGTCTCGGAATCGCTTCATGCCTCCCAGGATTTTTTCATTGATTCCTCGAGGAATTTATTCCAAGAATTGTTTTTGGAAGAATATTTGGCCAAAGTCTACGCTCCATACATGAGGGAGAGGGGGTTTGAGATGTACCAAAAAAGTCTACGTAGTTTATGATCAGCGCCTTATGATTATTTTCACATTTATCCTGGTTCTTCCGTAGGAATTACACCGTTCAACACTAAATTTTGTTATGGGATGAGAAAAAAAAATAACAATTGAACACCCCAAATTCTCCATACAAACTTTGGTTTTAAACTGTGAAGGCCCGGTCCAATATTTTTCAAAAAATTTTTCACTGTGACACTTCTAGGGTCCCAAACCCCTGTTATTTTTTTTCTCATCCCATAACACCAAACTTTATAAAATTTTGTCGAGCAGTGTTATCAATGGGATTATGTATTTCAATTTTTGCTTTCAGGAAGCCTCTTAGGGGAGCCTCTCGGCACTCTTGTATGGATTTCTCTTGCGATGTCTTCACATAGGGGGCATCCATCAATGACGTAGCGTTTTTGGTCGTTTTTTGACATTCCTTTCCCCCTCGTAGCCTGTTTTCCTATACCTAATACATGGCTCGTGGCATAATCAGAGACACTCTCTCCCCCTAAAATGCTACGTCATTAATTGGCGGTCCCATATATCGTCAAGGTTAAGGTTCCTTCTAGGGGGGTTCTCCTGGGATTTCTTCGAGGATACTTCCCGAGATTTCTACAGAGATTTCTTCCCAGATTTTTTCAGGATGTTTTTCAGGGATACCGTTTGAAATTTATCTAGCGATTCCCACTTCAATGATCCCTCACGGTGTCTATGGAGGAAGATTATTGTTAGGAAAAAAAATCAGTATTGCTAAGCCGCCCGCCAATTGAAAGCTAAGGGTCTATTCCATCATTTGGTGCTTAGAGCGAAATGTTCATTTTCCAATATTGGGTGAAAAGTACTCAACAAATGGGTATTTCTCAGGCAATTGCTCTAGAAATCGCGAAAATGTAGACCCCAGATAGAACATTTTCTTTCTACCATAAAATGAAAGACGCAGACAACATGTACCTCAGGGACGTCTCTAGAATTATCGAGGGGAATTACATACGAGACTACTTTAGAGATTACTTCGAGATTTTTTTAGGAATTTCTTCATGGACTACTCCCAGGCTACCACCGTGAATTGATTTCGGAATTCCTACAGGGAATCCATCAGGGGATTATTTCTTTAATTCATCTCGGGTTTCCGTTAGGGATTTTCCTTAAGATTTTTTCCGAAATTGCTTACTCCTTTTAGAACTCCTTCCTAGCTTTCTCCCATAATTCCTTCCGGGAGTCTTACAGGAATATTTTCTTGATTCTCCTAAAGACTTCTGATTGAGAGTTCTTCAAGGATTACTCCAGGATTCTTCCTGGATTTCTGGTTCATCCTGCATTCTTTCAGGGATTCCTCCAGAGACCCCTTCCGGGATTCATCCCAGGATAACTCGTAAAGTTCCTTCCGGGATTCCTCCCAGGAGAGATTTCAGGCCAAACATATCTAATGGTCCAATCTGCAGAAGAGAGGTTCTCTTTGGTTTCTCTCTCTTTCGTTAACATATCAGCTGTTTATTTGTATTTTGACTGCCTCCTTGCATTGAACGATGGTCAAAACCATCGTCTTTTGATTTATACTGCAAAAATAGTTGAAAAGTGTACCATTACATTGCAATAATTGAAAGAGAAAGTAAACAAAGAGAGTCTCTCAAATGCAGATAGGACCTATTGAAATGTTTGGCCTGATTTGCTCTAGCATTCTTTAAAGAATTTCTTCCGGTTTTTTTTCCTGAGTCAGGATTTTCAATTCTTCTTTCCGAAAAGATCCTAAACTATCCAGGAATCGAACCAGACACTCTCAACATCTTCTTCTTTTTCTTCTATGTCATTCTACAATACAATCCCATTGGAACTTAGCCTGCCTCTCTTAAACTCACTGTTTTTTTAGCACTCTCACAGTTATAAGTAAAAGGTCTTCCTTTGCCTGTTATTGCGTGAATTTGTATATTGTGAAACAAGTACAATGCTGGGGTTCCGAGATAAAGATAATAAAAAAGTATAATAAGATAATAAGATAATGATACACAACGCCCAGGGAAGTCGATAACAGTTCCCGACCTGAACGGGAATCAAACTCGCCGTCTCTGGATTGGCGACCCATACCCTTATCTACTAGGCTAACTGGAGACCCTCAACATGATCTTACTGCATAAAACAGTTTCAATCAGATCAAATAAAAGAAAAACAAAAGAACTTTTTGAAATATATTGACTGACAATTCTGTGTTAAGCCGTAATGTAATCTTACAATCCTTTTCCATTCTTTTTGAATTGTTATCGTTTCTTCAAGTCGTTTAGAGTTGTATTGAATCTATATGGATCTGAATATACCGATAGGTAGTGCAAAAGCTAAGCTGAAATATAATTTGAGAAAAACATCAGATGTTAAGGACCTATCAGTTGACAGCTTATGGATATTTCGTTATATAACCGCTCTTGTCTTGGTGTTTAGTCGACCTTATTTCCAGCGACACTGCCCTAAGATTTCAAATATATATATATAAAAGTTATCATAGATTTTTTCTTAAATTTTCGGTTATATCATGTCTTTAGTTCCTTTGACGTATGAATCTTTCCAATAAAGCCTGAACTTCTGAAATTGGACAATTATTGGTAGAGATATGGTAAAAGCATGGTTTTAAGGAGGTGAATCTAAACTTTTGAACGGGTTCTTGGCTGCACCAGATGAAGCCCCGAAATTTTAATTCCGTTTGGTACCCGTACGCATCAGTACCTGACATCGTACTCTTCAAACAAGCAGTCTTGCTAAGTTCATATTGCTTCTCCGAACCGTACACATTTCACAAGTAATACTTGTAACAGTAACAAAATTTTACCATGACATCCCCATGCTATAGATGCCGTCGGTGCATCGAAATCACCTCCAGAGCACCAACCTGGTTCCGACAGGTATCAAAATTGGAAAATAATCTAATTACGATGATGAGTGTGAGCAACGTCCCGCATGTGAGAGTGCTGTGCACTCGAACAAGACTTTGTGTCGCTACAAGCATCCCCACATCCAGAACCAGCAATACCCACCGAGCGGAGCGTAATGCAATGTGACTCGGTGAACGAGATACGGTCAATTTTGTGTGTTTGCTTGCAGCATCACCACACAGCCCCATGCGATGGTACAAAAAAGCGCCCAAATGTAGACACAAAGTGTGCTCTGTTCTGTCATTCACGTGTTTATTCAAAAGCCCGGCATACCATGAAGGTTTCGAACGACTGCGTGACTGGGAAAAAGCCATCAACTTCTGGTCCAGAGAATCAAAAGTGACGTTACAGAGCAGACAGCGCGAAGAGCTGCATATATTTGGGATGATGGGTGGGATGGCTGGCGATGCCGTAAAACAAAGTCGCCTTTCGGATAGGCCAACTGCATCGAGAACCAACTGACGACGCCAAGGGAAAGAGTTAATTTCCACAGCACGGTTGTAGGTACTTTGTAAGTGGAAGTCGCCCATTCACCGCCAAACAAATTGAAACGAAATTGATATTCAAATTCAAATTGAAAACCATCATCGCTGGCATCAGGCGTGATGACGAGAGACCGTCAGCCAAGCCAGCGCGCGTCCCGTCCGCAGTTAGAATAACCTCGATTACCAAGGTACCTATTTGGAGTGTGGCTGCCCTTGAATGCTAGTGCAGTTCGCCAGATCGTTTCCCCCTTTGGCGGAGCGGATGAAAAAAGACGACAGCCCGAATAATAAATTGATATTTCACTGTGTTTGCATCATATTACAGATATTGAATTTATTCGGTGTCAGATTCAATACCTCTGTTTCAATCACCGACCGAGTTGAGTCGGTCGGTCGGTCTGTCGCTACATTGGAAGAGCATGACGCGTGTTCTAGCTACGACGACAAACGGCAGGCAGCGGCGCTTTTAAGGATTCATCGATGGCACTTGGCTGGATACCAGGCCGCCATCGTCGTCGGCCACCCATCCACTGGAATTGGTTCAAGAATCTGTCTATCGGTCGAGGAGTAGCATCGGAAGGATGACGACGACAACGTACGTCGATGCTTGCGCACACATTCGCTGGAAAATTTGCATAACAAATAAATCCGTATGTATGCGATGATGATAACCATTGTTGCTCCGCTCATGTGGAAGTACAAGTGAAGGAACCGAACCAAGTACTGTGCCTGGTTCTACGGAACTATCTAGGCTTACCGATGCTGTGGTGACAGTTAGCAAAGCAAAATACTGTATACCGATGTGACATTGATGGCTAACATCTACCTGGTATAGTTTTTGCCAAACTTTTTTTTTCCCACATTCGCACTATGTATCCAGCTTACTTGAGTTAGCCATGTATAATACGCTTTACAATATTTATATCCTTGTACACTTGAGGAAACTCATGATTCATACGTCTGCGCTACAAAAACTTATTAGTTTCCCACCCACAATTGTCTGCAGCACTTCGGAAGCGTTTTTGTCTACCTCTTTCAACATCCACATCTCATTACCGAAGAGGGACACCTGAAGATCCAGAGTCTTATACAGAGCAAATTTCTTATACGTTTGCAAGTTACATGGCCTAATCTTGTTACGCAAAGCGTAACGAGCCTCACAGTAACCTTTTCTCTTCACAGGAGACGTCATTGGGACAAGCCACACGTATTCCAGGATAACCAAATGCTTCAACAACTTCAAATACATTCCCATCAATCACTACCACAGCACTAACACCACTAGGCCTACCTCTGTCTCTACCCGCAATCATGTACTTCATCTTGGTTGAGTTAATCGTCAAGGCTTTCTGTGCTGTCTCCTTTAGATGAGCAAAGTATTCTTTCACTGCCCTATAATCGATGCCGATGAGATCGATATCGACTGCAAAGCCAAGGAGAATCTGTGTCCCTGTGATGGTAGAGCCATTCCTCTGCACACCTGACCTCCTAATTGCTTTTTTGAGTGCAATGTTGAACAGTAAACTTGAAGAGCATCATCCCAATGAGAGCTTGATAAAGGTGTGGATGAAGATACTTCGTGTGCGTGTGATGGTTTGGTGTAAAACATGTCGCTACTACAAGCAAAGCGAGCTCCCAGAACGCGTATAGATAGTGACGTCCCTATTTGGGTTTACATTTTTCTCTCGTAACTAATACATAGTCATCTCTTCTTCTTCCTTATCACCCTACTTTAATCCAACTCAGGTCACAAACGAGGTAGGTACTTCCTCCGCCATCTGAACACTTGCTTTTGATCAATACTGCATTCACGTGTCAGTCTAATTAGTTTCGTTGGAAAACCATATTCTGACTTGACCAGTTCATTTTGTTTTACTAAAGCGTACTTACTAATTTAATTTGATTTCTGAGCAATCGACCTTCTGGCTGTTCGAGCCCGTATGAAGTTGGTCATCAATATTAACTTGTATTCTCGATCGGTCTAGATAGCTGTGAAGTGTCTGTAGCGGTTGTCTCAATTAGCTAAGAATAAAACTACGGACCGCTTGTTTCGGTGGTAAGAGTCTACTAACAGGTGACCCCTAATTCATGATGTGATGCGAGTATATGCGTACCGTGCCTAAGGACTGTTCAATTTATAAAACGGACAACTTGCTTGTGCGATATGTTTTATATTCTTCAATAAAATCATTATCATTTTTTTTGCATAACTTTCTATAGCTATTCTCAAATGTAGGAAAAATATAACATTAAGCAAAATGTTCTTTATTGTGTAACTGAAGCGGTTTTCGTGAAACACCAATAAAAACCCATTTCTCAAAATTCGACATAACTTTCCACATACTTAATATGTACATTTTCATGAAGTTTTCAATGTATTGGAATCTTATACTATTCTACTAAAGGTAAAGCTTAATAGTTGGTCAGTAATAATGCACAAAGCAGTCTCCGGCTGGATATGGTGAGTTGCCTTATTTTCATAGAAATTATGAAAAAATGTTCATTTAAGTCCTGTGCTTCAATACCATCATTGATTCGGCTAAAAACTTGTCCAGAATAGTAGAATATCGCTGTCTGAATGATACATAAGAAAAATTTACTTATAATTGCATTTTTCATCAAAAATTTAATCCATAAAGATGGCCATTTTAAAAAAAATTCATACTTTTTGCTCCATTGATGCAGATTTTCGACTCTAGCGAATCTTGTTATTATTTATTTCCAACAAAGTTGGTCCTATGTTATTGTACACCTTATTTAATAATAATCGGATGCAAAGTTTTCATTTTCAACATTATTGTTATGCAAAATTTGCATTAGGTTGCATTGTTATTTGTAAGAACCTTCAAAGAACGAAACCGTTTTGATGACTGTGTCTGCAATAGCGCACAGTTACCAAACCAGCAATGCTATTAAGAAGCAGTTTTCTGCATTCAAATCCACATTATTCCCAGTTTCGACTGGATGCATAAACAAATTGATTATTTAATATTTTCATGCCCTTTTTGCTTTACAATTGAATTTTATTGAAAAAATCGAATCTTACTTGAGACTTTAATATCTCAACACTTAATTTTCCGATTGAGTTTAAATTTTGCCAGAATGTTTATTACTCATGCTGCTGCAGCATGACATATACTTTTCTGGTATTAAAAACGATATACCATATGTGAACAGTAATTTTATATATATTTTCAATTTTCAGCAATCGAAAAATTCACCTTATTTGACACCTGGCCGATTTTCTATAAAATAAAACTATTTTTATTCGATTAAAAAATGATCAATATAATGACAGATGATGCACTGAACAACAAAGCAAGGGTGGTTAAATTTGAACTACGCGTCCTCTTTTTATAGCCCTATAAAGTTGTCCGTTTTATAAATTGAACAGTCCTTAGGAATGAATGGTTAGAGGGGTCTAATAAAAACCGCTAATGGAGCCTGTGGAGTACGAGGGCGCCCTCTACAGTGTTTTACCCTTACTGCGCTAACCAGTGCAATAGCGCAGTGAACCTTATGTTTCACCGAGACACTCAGTTGCCCTTCTTCAGTTTCAAACTTGATGTTCAATAATGGCGGGATTATGAAGGAAGATATTATAAGTTTGGGTAATGTCTACGGTTAGGATAGCTCCGATCAATCTTCAGCATAAAAGAACAGCAACGATCAATCTTTGCAGACCTAGGCAAAATGGTACAGCCCAACCCAAGTAACAATGAATGCTGAACAGTGGGAGTATCAACTGAACAATAGCTGGTTAATGGTGTCAATGGCTGAACACAATAACAGCTGAATATTGGTCTGAAGTATAGCTTGTTGAATCCCTTTAATCAGCAATACATAGATGACTGAATACTAAGTTGAATAGAATATTATTCATCTGGGTAACCAGCTTCAAAACAAACACCAACAATGCAAAATTAATCATCTGTTGTTCAACCTTTAATCAAATATTTTTTGACAGTTGACCCAAGCATGGTTTTCGTGAAGTCCACATCGCTTCTTCAGCCTCAATACAGACTTAGTTCAACTTATGTTCTTGCATATTCAGGCACAACAAGTAATGCTCTTGTTTTCTTCCGATGATTGTCGGCAGTGATGCTTATGCTCACCATCTCATCTGGAGCAGCTCAGACATCAACTTGAGAGGCTACAGTTTGATGGAGTACTTAAGTAGTATAGATTTTGGATTACTTAACACAGGTAACAGCCTAACCTTCATGGTATCTGCCAGAGAGGACGTGTTAGACATAACGCTTTGCTCTAGCAGAATTAGTCACGAGTTGACCAATTAGCATGTGCGGTCTGTGAAGACTACAAGAGGAACCCTTGGCGGAACTCTGTGGCGAAGCTCAGGAAATAGTGTAGAAAGATTTGGAACATACGACGTTCGACTGACTAGGAGGCATTCAAGTCGGCTCGCAAGACCTTCAAGAAAGCTCTCCGAGCTGCTTAACGATCCTGGAATGGCTGGAAAAACTTTTGTACGATTGTTTCCAGTTTGCCATCGAACCCCATGTATGCCTTCAAAATCCCTCTCAAACCAACTCGGGCCCCATGTAACGCACCTGAGATCCTCAAAAACCCAAGAAAATGTCAGTCTTTGAAACGATCCAAAAATCCTCTGAAGCTTGTAGAAATGTCTTCGAAATCCCTCTGTAACGCAACTGAGATCCTTGAAACCCCCCAAAAAACGCCCCTGAAGCGCCCATGTAATGCTTCTGTGCTTGAGCCTGCCGCCATAATGTTTCCTCTGCTTTCGCGAATTCACTCTGACTTGAGTATATTGAGCGGTCCTGTCTCGATGGGCAAGTGCTTCCATACTGCTACAAGCTCGGTGAATATATGCTGTCGCCCGTAGCAGTATGTTCCAGTTGGAAAATCGTTGTTCATCTATCACTTCCTCTACTGATTGATGTACGGCAATGAGGTGAATTTATTCAGCCGTCACATCTGCTTCCGCTGTATTTCCTGATCGTTCTGCAGGCCAATGACCTCCCAATGACCACTGCGATCAACCACTGTGATTATAAGGTAGGCCGCACACGCATCGGTGGACACGCTCCCATCCGTGGACATATGGACCTGAATATCGCTGACATGCTGTGGGCAGAAAGCCTTGAAGAAGCAGTGCGGGACGTTTACGCGTTGGTCTGCTGATACTGTTCAACCATCCACCTTGTCCAAAGTTCGCGTGGTTGATCCGCAATAGGCTCGTCCCAGTATATACCTGTCCGCCAAATCTCCTGCATCATGATTTTCCTTTATACGACGAAGTGTGCGATGAATTCTAAGGGATCGTAGAGCTTCATCACAATACGCAGATCCTGGCGCGTTGTTGGTGCCGCCCAATCGGCACCTAGAACTTCTTCCAATACCTGATGATTGAATGTGAAGGCATTATCCGACGGAATCCATGTGGCGCCCAAAACACTTTTGCATGTTCGGTCTTTATCTATTGGCAGTGATTTACTGATCGCTGTACTTGTTTCTACTAGTCGGTCTAGCACTTCCTTCTCGTTAGACCGTATCTTCCCAAACTGGAAAACCGCTGCCGCGTGAATATTTTGCACTTGTTGTACCAACTGTACTGCTTCTTCCATCGAGTTGGCGCTGTCGAGAGGAAGTCGTCAAAGTAGTGGTTCTTGGTCACTGCTTCCACTTCCCTGAGGTACTGTTCACTGTAGTCAGCAGCATACCAGATCTTCACAATCTGCACTGTACATGGCGAGCTGGTTGCCCCGAACATCGCCACGTTGATCACGTAGACTTGTACTTCTTCCTCTGAACTATTTCTCCAAATAAAACACTGCGACCAGCTGTCTTCATCACGCATGATGATTCGGAGGAACATTTGCCGAATGTCGGACCACACGGCGACATTTCCCTGTCTGAAACGCAGTAAAATGTCCACTAGCGATACGAGAAGATCTGGGCCCTTCAGCAGCATATCGTTGAAGCAGACGCCATATGCTTTCGTGGCCGCATCTCAAACCATCCCAATTTTGCCTGGCTTCTTGGGATGAATCACCACTCCCAGCAAGAGATACCAGACACGTCGAGGATTCAGACTGCCGACTTCTTCCTGTGGTGCTTTGCTGATGTACTGCTTTTGTTCGTAGATGTTGGTCTGTTCGTTCACTCTTCGTCGAAGTTCTGAATCTCTGAATGGACACTTCTCCAATCCAACGAATCTGTTCATTGCCATCTTGTAACTCTAGGGAATGTGGATATTGTCCTGTCCTTCTGCCACAACAAACTAGACTCGAATCTAGATTCTAGTAGTGGAGTAATGCGGGGCAAAGGTTCGCACGGGGCAAAAGTTCGCAGTGGGTCTTTTTCTAAGCACGAGTTAAGAACCCAAACAAATCTGTATGGGTTCGACACATAATCAGGTCAGCTACTCGTCAATAAAATTTGGAATGATTTCGTTATGGTTTGGCAAAGTTATGCGAAAAAATGTGTTTCTAGGGGTTTTGATAGAATTTTTGGACCTTTTGGAATAAGAATTAGTAGTAACAGGAAGAAGAAGAATCTCATAACCTCTTTACGTCGGAGAATCGTTATTCCATAGTAGTTCGCGAGGTGCACTCGAATAAACAATAAACTACTAGTGCTTCTTGCAGAAAGGGACATTGTTAAAACCTCGACAGTGGGGCAAAAGTTCGCACTAGATTTCTGAGTCTAGTACATCAATATAATTACAGAATCTTTGAAGCAATGATAATTTCGTATAGAAACTACTATATATGCATAATATGAGTAGTATGCACCCTGAAATCGTTGCGACAGAGGGTCTGAACTTAGTTTTGTAAGAAAATTGATTGTAAAGCAAACATTATGTTCACGCATTTAAATCAATTAATGAAAAATGGCTAAAAAAACATTTTAAAACATTTTCTTCGTCATCCTCGTCGTGTCTTTTCATATGCCTCTGAAGGTCTTAAGTTCATCTACATTACCGGGGTATTTCATAGCTTAGTTTGTAAATTCACAGTTATAATCCATCACCATACTGACGGGGATAAGATTCGATAACAGTCCTGTTCAACAGTTTTGTTGCATATTTGGTTTTTTTTTCATGCATTTTGTGCAACACGTATCTCTATGATTACCCCACTATGTATTTAGACAACTTCAGAAACGCTGTAAAGGACAGCTCTTAGTTAATAGTTGTGGAAGTCTTCTTAAGGTCTGAGGTCAAGCTCGTCCGTTAAAAATTTGAAATTACCACGTGTTGCCGTTGAAAAAGCACGTTTCAGCTCACTCAGAGAGACAATCAAGGTTGCAACCATTCATTTGCAAAAATTTATATTCATTTGCTATTATCTCAGTTCAGAAGCATGCTATTGAAAAACAATGTATGGATGAATTGAACCTTGTAGTTTTATCTGAAAGTTTGCCGAATAACATTTGGGTCGCACACGCATTCCAAAGTCGTGAGCGAGGTGTGAAGGCAACTTTCCACAGCGTGAATGTAAATTACATTCACCGCGTGGAGAGTTGCCTTCACAGCTCGCTCACGACTTTGGTATACGTTTGCGACCCCAATGTTATTCGACAATCTTTCAGATAAAACTACAAGGTTAAATTCATCTATACATTGTTTTTCGATAGCATGCTTCTGAACTGAGATAATAGAAAATGAATGTAAATTTTTGCAAATGAATGGTTGCAACCTTGGAGACAATTTCTCCCGCCTGGTCGAGGCCGGCAGGGTGGCCAGAATTATTATGAAATGAGTTCATTTGTCAATATCGAAGTGCTACACGATGCAGTACCATAATTTTAGTTTTTATTTTGTTCTCACTGATAAAGTGTTTGTTTATATAACATTTATATTTGAGTATTTTGTAGTAATCTAAGCATCTGAAATATACTTCGTATAACATATTCACTATATATGCACTCATGCAGAAGAGAAATAAAGTAAATATGATAACGAACAGCGCGATTATTCATGCTTAGAGTGTCTGGGCTCAATTCCCAATTATGCCATAAACTTTCGTAACTCCACGACATACAAGGCAAACATGACCATTCAGCACAAACATCTTTTAGTAAATAATTGTGGAAGTGCTAATAAAATACTAAGCTGAGAAGTAGGCCCAAGCGGTATTTTCAAATAAGACGTGGAGTGAGAAGAAGTAGAAGTAGGAGATGATACTTGCAATGAAAATGCATAATAAATCAGTATGCAATTAGTCACGATGAACTATTGGGCAATCATGCATAACAAGCATGAGCTTTGTTGTGCCTTTTTCCTAATCATTGGCAACCATGAAACAACAATTCTCTTTACTCTCCCTGTAGCACAGCAGAAGAGAAGTAAAAACAATTCTCCGGCTAAACACCGCGCTGCTTTGCTGCTGATGATTGGTAAGTTTGCTTTGGGAAAAGAGAACAATAAAGCACGACATAAACAAATGGTCGTCCTGACAGGGCGGGTGCGTTTAGTAGCTGACATTGCTGCTGGAACAGTTGTAATGAAAATATTTCGTGCTATTCAAACAAGCTGACTATATTTAGCATGAATAAATGAAAGAACCCATATAGCCGATGTGGTAAGCGCACGGGTATTCAGCAGGATATTTTTGTAAGGGCTTTTCAGGGTAATTCCACCAGGGATTATTTATGAAGTTCAAGCTTGGATTTCTTCAGGAATCCCTTCCTGGATTCCTTCAGGGTTTCTTCCTGAAGTTCCTCACGGGATTCCTTCAGAAATTCCGGCAGATATTTCTTCACGGACTCTTCTTGAGATTACTTGAGAAATTCCATCTGGGATTCTTTCAGGAATCCCCCGAGGGATTTTTTTTTCGAGATTTCCATCTGGGATTCCTTTCGGAAATATTACCTGGAATTCCATCAGGAATATCTCCCAGGAATTCTTCAGTAATTTCTCCAGTGATGGCTCCAAGAATTCCTCCCAGGATTGCTACAGGAGCTTCCCCAGAGACTCCTTCAGGAATTCCTCCGGGGAATCCTTGAGGTACTATTCTTGGGATTACTTCGGGAATTCGATCTGGGATTCCTTTAGGAATTCCTCCTAGTATATCTTTGGGAATTCCACTTGGGATTCTTCCGAGAATTCTACGTAGGATTCCTTCGGGAATTCCACGTGGGATTGCTTCAGGAATTGCTCCTGGGATTTCTTCCGTAATTCATCCTAGGATTTCATCGGAAATTCCACCTTGGATTTCTTCACGAGTTCCACCTGGGATTCCTTCCGGAATTCAACCTTGGGATTTCTCCAAGAATTCTTTCAGGAAAAAATAAATAAATATATACGAAATTTCTCCTGCGGATGCTTCCGGGACTCCTTCAGTAGTTCTTTAAAGGATTACTCCTAGAATTCCTCCCGAGATTTCTCAGGAATTCATCCAAGGATTTCTTCGATTATCCTTCTTGAGATAAGTTTTTTTTGTCTTTATTTTTGAGATTTTTAGCCCTAGGCTGGTTCATCTCAACCATTGAGATAAGTTCAGGAATTCCATCTTGGATTCCTTCAGGAATTCCTCATACAATTTTCATCTGGAATTCTTTCGTGGATTCTATCTGGGTTTCCATCGAGAACTTCACCTGTGATTCCTTCCGGAATTCCACCTGGGATTCTTTTAGGAGTTCCTGAAAGAATTCATCCTGTAAATCTTTTTGATATTCCTCAAAGGAATCCTTCTGAAATTTCTACTGGGGATGCATCCGAGATTCCATCAGTAATTCCTCTTGGTATTGCTCCAGGAATTTCTCCCGGGATTCTTTCAGGGATTCCTTCAGGGTTTTTTTAGAGTTGTTCTTTGGATTACTTCTAGAATTCCATATATGATTTCATCCGGATTTCCATTTGAAATTCTTTCGGTAATTCCACCTGGGATTCCTTCAGGAATTCCATTTGTGATTGCTTTAGGAATTCCTCCAGGAATTCTTCCAGAAACTGCTTCTGGGATGTCGTCAGTAATTCCTCCATGGATTTCTCCCAGGATTTCTTCAGGAATTCTTCCAGGAATTTGTCCAGGAATTCTTCTTCAGGAATTCCATCTGGGTTTCCTTCGGGAATTTCTCCTAAAATTTTATCAGGAATTCTATTTGGAATTCTTCCGTGACTTCTATCTGGGATTCCTTCGGAAATTGCACCTGGAATTCCTTCAGGAACTCCACCCGTGATTTCTTTTGCAATTCCTTCGGGAGGTTCTTGTAGAATTCTCGTGGGACTTTTTCGGGAATACCACTTGGGATTCCTCCTAGGATTTCTTCCGGAAATCCACCTGGGATTGCTTTAGGAATTCCCCCAGGAATTCTTCCCGGGAATACCCTTTGGAAATCCTCACGGGAATCGTTGAGAATTGTTTCCTGGGGTTCCCTCAGAAAATTCTCCTGCGGTTGCTTCCGGGATTCTATCAGTAATTCCTCAAAGTATTGCTATATGAATTTCTCCAGAGATTCCTTTAGGAATCTTTTTTTCCAGGGATTTCTAGAGATTAATCAAGAAACTCTTCTTGAGATTGTTCAGAAATTCCTCCTTGGATTTCTCCGGGAATTCCACCTGTGATACCTTTAGGAATTCTTTCAGGAATTCTTCCTGGGATTTCTTCCGGTATTGCTCCCG
Source organism: Aedes albopictus (assembly GCF_035046485.1). Lineage (NCBI taxonomy): Eukaryota > Metazoa > Arthropoda > Insecta > Diptera > Culicidae > Aedes > Aedes albopictus. The sequence continues at coordinate 39,612,263 of NC_085136.1, forward strand.
GAAATACAACAGAAATTTTTCCTGATATTCACTTCTAAATTTCTCCAGAGATTGCTTTCGAGATTTTCTCAAAGATTCCTCCTAAGATATCTTCTGGAATGCCATCTGGGTTTCTTGCGGAAATTCTACCTGGGTTTTCTTCAGAAAATCTTTCAGGAATACCTCCTGGGAATTTTTTCTGGATTACTTCTGGGACTCCTACCGGAATTCTACCTGGGCTTCTTCTGGAATTTCACTTGTGATTCCATCAGGAATTTCTTCCAGTAATTATTTATAAATTCCTCCCAGGATTTTCCTTCAGGAATTCTGCTTGTGATTCCGTCAGGAATTTCACAAGGAATTCCTTCAGGAATTTAACCAGGATTTCGGTCAGTAATATAATCAGGAATTCCACAAGGGATTTCTCTAGGAACTTTTCCTGGGAAATTCTCCCTGAGGTTCTTTCGAGAATTCCACCGGATTTCTTCCGGAAGTTACCCTAGGATTTCCTCGGGAATTCCTACTGGGATTCCTTCCGGAATACCACCTCTAATTGCTTTAGGAATTTCTCCAGAAGTTCATTCGGGAATTTTTCCAAGGGTTCTTTCGGGAATTCTACTAGGTATTCCTTCAGGAATTCCATCTGGAATACCACTGGCATTTCTCCTAGGATTTCTTGCGAAATTCCACCAGAGTTTCTTTCTGGGATTTCTTCGGGAATGCCACCTGTGATTGCTTTAGAAATTCTTTTTGGGATTCCTTCCGGAATTACTCCTCGAATTTTTTACGGAATTCATCCTAGGATATCTTCGGAATGCAACCTGGGATTCCTTCCGGAATTCCACCTGGGATTCTCTCTAGAATTCTGTCTGGGATTTTTTTTTTTTCGGAATTCTACCTCATTCAGTTTTTTCCTGGGAATTTTTCCAGAATTACACGTGTTGTAAACTTCCTCAAGAAATTCCTCCCAGAATTCTTTCGTAAATTGCTTCTGGGTTTTCTTTAGTAATTACCCCAGGGATTTCTCCAGGTATTTACTCAGGAATTTTTCCAAGAAGTCCTGAAGAAGTGCTAAAAATGACAGGCGCAATCCCCGAAGGAATCCCAGGTAGCATCCACGAAATAATCTCTGGTGGAGTTCCACAAGAAATCCCGGAAGGAATTCCAGAGGAATCCCAAAAAGAACTCCTGAAAATATCCTTGGAGGAAATATTTTATTTGTTGAAAATGCTTTGACATCCATGTGCACAACAGAACATGTGCTCGATGAACAAATTGAGATTTGAAATTATGAAAAGAAATCCACGTACTCCGGTGAGACT
>NC_085136.1:40216063-40379156 GCF_035046485.1 Aedes albopictus
CTGAACAGTGAGAGCAAAGATGATTTTTTGAAAAATCTGTATCGCGCTTTTCAAAAATCTGTATCCCATACAAAATTTGGATGAAAAATCTGTATCCCATACAAAAATAAAATAGCCCCTCTAGCTAAAAAATCTGTATTTCATATAAAACAAAATCTGTACGGATGCTCAAAAATCTATATAATACAGATAAGTATCTATATATGGCATGCCTGAGTGAGAGTTTTATAAAGTATTTAATCAGCAATACATAGATAACTGAATATCAAGTTGAATAGAATATTATCATCTCTGCAACCAGCTTTGAAACGATCACCAATATGCAGAATTAATCATCTGTTATTCAAACTTTAATTAAATAATTTTTGACAGCTGACCCAAGCAATATTTTCACAGAGTCCACATAGCTTGTTCAGCCACAATACAGCTTTAGTTCAACTTATGTTCAGGTACAACAAGGATTGCTCTCGTTTTGGAGGATATGTATACATTTGTGTGTGGTGTAGGTGATAAGGTGAGTGACTACAAAACAGAAGTTCCGATTTCAATTCCCAGTTTATCCATAGATTTATTTATACATTCTGAAGCATCTTTTCTGGAAATGGAAAGCCGCAAATGGTGAAAAAAAGTTTATTTTTTTAAATTTTTTAATCAAATTTCATAAACATAATTGAATGCTGACTAAGCACACATTGAACTTTAAATCAGCCTTTCAATGAACCTCAAACCAGCTTAAGGTTGGATAAAATCAGCAAAATTAGATTTGTAGGGGCTGAAAGGTTTGTACATCTTGTGCTCAGCTGTTGTTCAAATGAAGACTGCTTTAAAATGGTTGGAAAAACAATTATTGCACATCAGATTGTTACCTGGGCATGTCGATTGATAACTGTAACTAATTTTTAATGGTGTCACGTTATCATTCGGAAGTCTGACGACATACATCAATCTTGATTAAGACCACTCACATCATCGAGATCATATACTCATTCACCGCCACCCGGACACCTTCCCTGTGATTATGCGTTTTCCTTTCGGATATAGCCCTCCTAATCACATTCCAGGTCCACATTCGCAGCCCATAATTAGCCATTAACTTCGCAGTTAATCGACAGCAATTTGGGCCTCTCGCTCCCCTCCTCGAACGGAACTCACATATCAGCCTCACGCACTCACGTCGTCGTCGGTCGTTACAAGCGGCAATTAAAGTTAGTGAAAATCCAACTGTAACGGTGTAACAACAGGAAAGTAATTACCACCACCCAATTTCCGTCGGTTGACGACGACAACGACTACTCCGCCTCCAGTCTACAATTATGCTAATTCCTCACACATGATTATTACAGCGTCTGTCTATCTATCGCCAGGATAATAGATTGTGGCGTTAGACAATTTCCTTCCTGCTACCTATACGGAAGCCTTCTTCCAGCAACGATGCCACCGCACGTACCCGCCAAAGCCCTGAACTTTTTAATTAAAACGCCGAAAACTGCACAAGCCAACCGAAGTTAATCCCTTTATAAACACCAAAGTGAGCGTAATTCGTCTTGTTCTTGGCCGCCACGTTTTTCCCTTTAAATTTCTCCGAGATCAAAGGACCTGATCCGTTTCACCCTTTTCTGTGCCACTCCACCCCCGACCCATATGACGACGTGTGGCAAAAGGCCAAAGGAAACGTTCTTACCGAAATGTTATCGTTGTACCATGTACCCTTTGGCCCGGAACCCACATATGTAATTAATTTTATTAAAAATCTTGTCCTTTTCTGTACGAAGTTGTCGTCGTCGTCGTCACCGTCATCACTCATGACAAAAGGAAGGCGACCAACCGAGACGATCCGCAGGACGACGAAAGCCGCTATTGACACATTAATTATAGATGATTAAATGGCGTGTGTGAGCGCATGTAGGTGACACTTTTGGTTTGAAGGACACCTCCCCTAGTCCATCACGGCGAAAGACGGAGGCGGAAGGAAAAGTTTGTCCTTGTAAAACCACCTACCTACTAGAAGAAAATAGTTTTCCTTTCGGATCGGGTGGTGCGGGTAGGGACGCGCGACGCGACGAAGACGACGTCGAAGAAAGCAATAAATTTCACTCGGCTTACTGCCGTCGGAGTCCCACCGACTTTCAAAGGAGCAGCCAAGCCAAGGACGATGATGGAGAGATCATAGCGCTAGCACTTGTCTTGTCGATAAGAGATGTGTGTGAAGTGATTTCTTGGTTCTTTGCCGGGTTACCCCTTCCCATCGATGGCGGAGGTTACACAGTGATTCTTAGGGAAAGATTGAAAGTGTATGGAAGTATGTACTCTTTTCGCAGAGATGGTACAAGTGGGAAGGGTGTCAGTTGATTAAATTGAATAGAAATATTTGAAATATTGCAGGCTGCCAGGATGAAAGGTGTGGGGGGACATGTCAGGAATGGTGTTTTGATCGATTGAAAGTAGGGCAACAGTTTTTTAAGTGAATCGGGAAGTTGTTAAATAGGTTTGGTGGAATTAAAAGCATTGACAGCATGAATTTTAATTATTTTAGAGAAGTAAACAGTAGTGTAGGAATAAGAGTCATCTATCTCATAGCATAGCGTGGCATGAACTCTTACAACAATGAGTGTATCCACTGCCATTGCAAATTTCGTTGCATACTATCTACAAAAACAAAGACCCACTCATCTTCACACTCCTGGCCAAGTCCTTGCAAGAATTTTAGCAAGTCCTATCATCAATTTAGAAAGCGTCCAAACGTTAAATTGCTTCCTAACGATGAATGGATGGTTAAAAAGTGTGTATCTTCAATAGATGTTTTGTTACATTAATGTGGATAAAAATTATAAATCGGAAAGATCTCATCGAGTTTCATTTCGTCAGTTGATCGCATCCATGCTTCAATTTCTTCCAAGCTTTGCACAAAGTAATGTATCGTGTCATTACATCATTTGCTTCCACGCGACGATTTAGATCATTTGTTTTTTTTTGGCGACAATTGATATTATCGGTAGGTTCGTTCTCTTTGTCATGGGGGTTTTTATCGGCCAAATTTTCTGAAATTTGTTCATATAATTTAGCTTGGTTGGGAAGGAGCCCAACATTGTGTTCAACAGCTTTAAAAAAAACTTCTCATGACGAAGAGAAAAAAACTGCCGAAAATACACAATTTCCCATTTTTCACTTCATTTTTCGAACAACAAATTTTTGGCAAGGGATCTTAATAGTCGTGAAAACGCTCACTGTTTGTTTGTTGGTGCATTTTGAATGTACTTCATGTTTACACAGCACCTTACCACTAGGTGTTGTTGAGCGGTGAGTTTTATGTCAGTTCGAGGATATCCAAGAACTTCCTTGAATATAGGACATGAGATCTATAATTCACGCGTAATAAATTTGAAGTATATTGAATCCTTTCTGAATTATCCTGAAACGCAGGCGTGAAACACCTGTCAATCCTTTCTCATCAAAATCCCATTGAAGTTCACCCTAAGTTTTGTGAAGCCTATTAAAACCCCCAGGAGCCGCTTTGAAATCCAATAATAGACCATTAAACGCCTTGTATCGCCACTGAAACCCCCTAAAGTCACTCTGAAACACACATAATCAGCTTGAAGCCCCCTTAAACTTCCCTGATGGTCATTTGAAAGCCTGCTAAACCCCTTAAACATGAGATACCGATTTGAAACCACATGTAACACCCTAAATGTCCTGGAATACTTCGAAACGCTTCTTAAACCTCCCTGGAATCCTCCTGAAGCTCACCCGAAAGTCTGAGAAGCAGGGCTGGCAATCGTCCTTCTCGTCACCGCAGCGTGGAGATAACAATAACATCATCTACGTCCGAAAGAACAACAGTGACGACTTGCCTTTTTGTCGCGACTGAGAGCTTGGAATTTCACTGCAACCCTACGATATCACCTAAAACCCCCTGAAGCTCATCTGGAAACTTGAGAAGCCCCTCAAAGCCCGTAGGAACCCTTTGAAACTCCCTGAAATACCTTGAAATGCCTATGGAACTCCCTGAAATGTATCTAAAGCTCGCCTGCAGCCCTTAATCCCTTTGACACCTACTTAAATGTCTTGAAACACCTTGGAATGCCTCTGAAACCCTCCCTGAAATAACCCTGAAGCTCACCGGAAGTTCTCGGTAAATTCTCTGAAACCCCTTAAAACGCCTTGAACCTTCACTGAAACCCCTCAAAACTCCCCAGAAGCTCTCAAAAAGTCTACGTGGTTTATGAATGGTCCCTAAGCTCCTTGTGCCTGTATAAAACCACCAGTCATATTAGCGTTTTGTACATGATACATTTGGTGCGGGGTGAATGTTTTTCGACCGCAGGTTCTTATGAACCCAGCCAACACACGATCGCATATGATGTTGAATAGGATGCTAAAGTGGAGGCGATATGCGTACTTTTTACACGCAGTTAAATGGAAGCATGTACAGACAGACTTTAAACATGTCAAAAATTCAAAGCTCCCATATGTTCATTACAATCCTTGGTGTAAAACTAGAGCCCTGTCAAACTTTCAGTCATTTCGGTGGTGATTTAATGGTGGCCCAAACGCAAAATAGGTTTATATGGGAATTACTATGGAGAATTTTCAAAAAAGGTTCTCCACGCTGTAGAGCATTAATACATAGATGAAGTCATAGGGTCAAAGCCGAATTGAATTTTTCAGATCTCAATGATGAATATTGCCGAAGACCGGAACTTATTTCGATAATCGGGTAAAAAGTTATTCAACAAATTCTCACTCGCATGCGCATCTTCATACACGATGTCCTACAAGGTGTGCAAGAAGGTAACACGCATACTATGATTGCGTGTCAAGCGTGTGGATAGAGCTGTGGTCCTCTGTTCAAGCATACATGGACGATTATTGATAAATAACTTTTGTCTCGTGAGTCGAAACGAGTTGCGGTCTTCGGCAACATTCATCATTGAGGTCTGAAGAATTCAATTCGGCTTTGACCCTATGACTTCATCCATGTATTGATGCTCTACAGCGTGGAGAACCTTTTTTGAGAATTCTCCATAGTAATTCCCATATAAACCTATTTTGCTTTTGGGCCACCATTAAATCACCACCGAAATGGCTGAAAATTTGACAGGACTCTGGTTTTGCACCAAGGATTGTAATAAACATATGGGAGCTTTGAATTTTTGACAAGTTTATAGTCTGAACTGCCCTAATGTACACATATGGCCTCCACTTTAGCATTCTATTCATTCATTTATTTAGTTAACATCAAATTCATGATAATACTGATATAGCATTCTATTCTATACATCATATACGACTTCGTGTTGGTTGGGGAGCTCATAGTAGGCCCGACTTCCACTGGTGATGTGTCTGCGTATTTCGCGGCTCACACTGTTGTCTGATGATAATGAAGATCCGAGGTAGACTATATCTGCCACAACCTGGAATGTGTCCTCGTCAATCGTTACATTGCTGCCTAGGCTTGCTCTGTTGTTCCCGGTTCCACCTGCCCGCTTGTACTTCGTTTTTAACGCGTTCAGCATTAGTTCGATCTTTGTTGCTTCACGTTTCAGGGGGGTGTACAGTTCTGTTACCGTACCAAATGCAATAATGTCCATAACTTCCACAAAACAGACCAATTGACCGGATTTCGTGAAAATCGTACTCTGGTGATTGAGCCCGGCTCGTCGCATAACACCTTCCAGAGTGATATTGAACGGCAGGCAACCGTAGAGTCCATCAGCTTGTCGCAATCCCCGGTGAGATTCGAACGAACCAAACAGATCGCCCGAAACCCTTGAGCATTTTTTACGCCGTCCATTGTCGCTTTTATAAGTCTAGTGAGCTTCCCAGAAAAGCCGTTCTCGTCCATTTATTCTCGATAGCTCTGTGCAGTCGATACTGTCGTACGCCACCTGGCAGTCATAGCGGTTTTGGAAGATTTGCCGTACGGTGAAGATCTGGTCCGTTGTCGATCGTCCATCGACGAAGTCGGCTTGATAGTTTCCCACAAACTCATACACTTTAGGTGATAGACGACGGAAGATGATCTGGATTATTACTATGTAGGCGGCATTCAGAGTTATGATTGCTCGTAAGTTCTCACACTCCAGCTTGTCACCTATCTTGTAGATGGGGCATATGACCCCTTCCTTCCTCTCCTCCGGTAGCTGTTCGGTCTCCAAGACCCAGACTATCAGCCGGTGCAGGCACGTGGCCAACTTTTCCGAGACCATCTTCTTGATGAATTCAGTTTCAGTACCATCCTTTCCAACCGAAATTGTTCTTGCGCTGCAGGATAGCATCCTCAACTACCCTTAACGTTGGAGTTGCCTCGGTGTTGCTCCCTGCTGTACTGACGTAGTCATTTTTCGTTGTATTACTGCTTTTGATTACCTCTCGTCCGTTCGTCAAGATGCTTCGTCCTTATCCCAGCACATTTCGGATCGCGCCATGTAGTCTTTGCGAGATGCGTTAAGCTTATGACAGAGCTTCCGTGTTTCTTGTTGACGACATAGCAGATCCATTTGTGCGCATTCTTCTTCTTCCAGGTTTCGCTTTTTCTCCCAGAAGAGTTGGATTGACTGTTTCCGCGTTCTGTTCCAACGAAGTGTACCAACTTCTGGCATGACTCTGTAGTCAGATTGTGCTCAACTGCCTGATGCACAAGCTCGTTTGGTCGGTCAGACCCAATGCTTCAATCCACCACATCCCTGCTTAACCAGTATTGGCCAGGAATAATCTACACTTAGTAGGAGTATGGCCTAACGCGTGACTCTTCTGTCCTTGATATTGTTGTTTTATTGTGCCCTGCGCACAATAGGGAAAATGTTGCTGTTTTTTGCTGTTCACAAGATGGAAGTTCTTGGATACTTTTGAGAATTCGCTACTTTCGCAGAATGGGTCGTGCTGGATTAGTTGAAAAATAATTGTTTCCACTTGCTGCAGCTTATCTCGATTTGGCCACTCTGGAAATTATTCGGTAGCTAAACTAGGAGTTGCTGTACAAACTCTCTCAGAAGCTTTTTTACTGAAAACTCGATGAATTCCATCAGGTTATTGAGTATTTTTTGAAGTTTTCTTTCGGAAATTGCTACAGAAGTCTCTATAAGAATTCTTTGCGAATTTTTTGCTGTGATGCCTCTAGGAGTTGTTGAGATAATCTAATACGGGAGTACTTCTAGAAATTCCTTTAGAAGTTTCTCTTGATATTCTTCCAGGAATTCCATCAAAGAGGTTCTGGTTCTGGTTCCTGGTAAAAAATGGAGAATTTTCAAAGAAAATTAATTGAAAAACCGGGAAACGTTCTTGAAATAAATTGCCACTTGGTGTTGGTGACCAAGCTCGTCCTTCACAACTTGATCTTTCTTTCGGCAAAAATGTCAAATTCCCGCAGTCCCGCGTGTCTACGTACAACAAGTGCGAGTGTACTGTCTTAGGATGTTGAAATTGAATTTGCATGATGCCTTCAAATACATCAAATCTTACGTTAACTTTAGACGTACTGCCGAGCAAAGGCGGATAACAAAATGATAACAAGTCGGTTACTTGGTTATCATACATTTCATAATTAAATTTGTTATCATTTAGGTTGAATTAAGAGCCAACATAACAAAAATGATAACTCACATTTTCTCCACGAATACCAAAATTATAAGAAATTAAGTTATCATTGAGTTTAAGTTGATAACTAATTGTGTTATATAATATTTTATTCAATATTACATTTAGTTATCAAAATGAAAAAATACAGCTGATTGATAACAGGTTTTGTTATCATTTAGTTATTATTCAGAGCTATTTTACCGACCAAAATGATAAAAATCTACTTTACCGACATAGATAGCAGTTGAAAAAAGTTTCTTATAATTATAATTCATGTTTTCAACTATTGCGTCCAGTGGGTCTCGAATCCTGATCGAGTGATTACCGGTCACAGCCGATACCCCTGTACCAACGGGACTCAGTGAGAGGAAGAGTGGTTGAAGGCTACGCTTTCGTACTGCAGTCGCATTGAAGATGGAAAGCGGAATCTATTTTTAGATTCGAAGTCCACCAGACCCTCAGTTTTAGGAAAGCTTTGAAATGTGCGTTTGGAAACTGATAACATATTTTGTTATTATTTAGTATTTTTATGTTATTGATAACTAAATTTGTTATTATCTCATTATCATCAATTGGAAAAGATAATAGCAAAAATAACAATATGATAACACCGATAACATAGTTTATTATCAAAGTGATATCACTTAGTTATCCGCCTTTGCTCGGGTGGCAGAATAGTAACACAGTAAAATGGGCTATTAATTAGTTGTCTGCAGCAACTCTTGAACTACTAGAGAAATTTCTGATTGAAAAGGAATTCTTGAAGTGCTCCAACAGATATTCTTGGTCTGACTTCTAAAGTCATCTTTAGACAAATACTTTTTTTACTTGAAAACAAAAACCTAGATAATTTTTTTTGTCAAGAAAGAGAAGGGAATCCCTTTGGCATTTCTATGTGAAGGAATTGTTTGTTGAACTACTTGACATTTTTTGAAAATAAAACTTAAATTTCAAACTACACTGATTTTTTGATGGGGAACTGGAGGAGTTTCAGGAAAAACTTATCAAATAACCTCAAAAGAACTTCTGGAGAAATTTCTGGCTTTGTCTTACTACGCGCCGGTTGAAGAATTTTTATATTTTTTTTTGGTAGCTTCGACCGCGTAGTACCACAAGTAACTACTATAGAAGGCTTGGAATGAAACACAGGACTATTGGAAAGTATCACTTGCTTTTAGTTTCAAATCACCATCACAGGAACCGATCCAAATCAGTATTCATCTTCGTTCATTGCAGGGCCATAATCGCTCTTAATCGTTTCCCATTTCCATTTCAATTACCGGACACTATCAATAAACGATTCTGCAACACAATTTCACCTCGAAGATCCTGCATCCTGCCTGGTAGTGCGCTTGCAACAATGCACCAATCTTCCGTTCCAATCCATTATGGGAACTCATTCCACCGCCGCTTCGTTTTGGTCAACCAAGAAAAGCCTGTCATTGGAAGGCCTACGATTCTCCAGCATCCCAGGTAGATACAATGCATCAGTGCATCCGTAGCTCGCTTTTCACACCTCCCAAATCCTGTGTGCGACACGTATGGGGGTGAACTGCAATTTCGAAACGAGAAACCATTCCGACACATCCAAACACTTTGGCTCCGTTGATACCCATTCAAGTGGAAAATATTATAAATGCGGAAAAGATTAGATGTGTCGTCGTTGTCGTCGTCTAGTCTTTCTCAGTCTGCGATAGTAGGTGCAGTCATTCAGGCGTACGGATGAAATGTTCCTGGTCTCGGCTTAGTCTCAGCCCCAACGGCTCCACGAGAAAGATTGAAGGATTTCGTCCGATTTAATTTTAATATGCATCTCCACCAGTGTCCACCGGTTGTTGTTGGATGGTATCGGCCAGCTCCGGAGGATGACAATGATTGTGTTTGAGTTTCGAGGCAAATCTACTTTCTAGCGCTGCTTGAGCGAAAGTACGCCTGGATTTAGATTGCTTAGCCACGCCACATACCGGCAGAGGAGGCCTAGTGTTTCGCAACAATGGACCTGGAGCCAGAGCCACTCCGGTCGGTCATCCTTGGGTTTTATTGGAAAATGAAATGAAGCGAAAGCCAAACTAGCCTCAGCCAGTGTGAGTCAGCAGCGTCTCGTACCGTCCTTTGTCAACGTTTTTGAAGGTGCCACACCGGTTGTGGTCAAGTAGCGTGGCGAATGTAGATCCGGTGTGATGGACGGACTAAATTTTCTCTCCCGCATGGATTTTGAACGGGGGATAAGTTTTATGATAATTAAGGCAAACAACAATGACGACGATGACGACGGTGATGCAACTCTGGAGACGGAGGACGGTGTGACTTCGAGATTGACATTCGGAAGGACACTATCAGTTGGGGCTCAGTTTTTCAGCATTAGGGACAACGGTCGTAGTCTTTGCGTGGCTGTAATTGACGTGCGAGCAGGCTGTTGCGTTGGTATGGCTCCCATGGGCTGGACACATAATCCTATGTTTGATTAAGTTTGAGAGACAAATATTAATCGGGATTATGACATGTTCCGGTAATGACGGTCCGATGGAGTGACAGGCTGTGTTGAAACCTTCATGCACAGTTAGCTTGAGGAGTTGATAGTAAATAAACTCTGTTGTTGAGATTCTATCGTTTTTGACATCAGGTTTCTTCTCTCCACAGGAGAACAACTTGAAAATATGTTAGCTGTACCAAGCCCGTACTAACAAAGTTTCCAGTTTCTATGTTCTATTGTTCATCTGATTCCTTGGTGAGCTCGGTCGTTTCCAGTACATATCCTCTGTCTATGAGACTTCAACTTTAGGGCCGCGTAATCCCAACATTTTCTATTAAAATGATCAATTCTTAAAAGTTTTTTTAGATGCCGGGAAATTGTCGGAGGCAAACACCTTTTCGGGTGGGAAAAACGCCGGCCGGTGTTTCCGCTTTGATTTGTGCTGAATTATCTGAGGGCTTCATTGGCTTGTTGCCTGACATTCTTGCAACATGCCCTATCCAACGTATCCTTTCGACATAGGCCATCTTCTGGATGCTGGGTTCGCCATAGTGAGCAGTGAGCTCGTGGTTCATCCTTCGACATCACACACCGTTCTCATGCACACCGACGAAAGATCGTCCACTCAAAAACATCGAAAGATCGTGACGTTCCAAAACTCCGAGTGCGTGTAGGTTCTCCACGAGCATGGTGAAATCCAGGAGAAATTTCGGGCTGAACTTGTGACGGAATCCGGGAAAGAGGATGTCAAAACATGAAGTATTTTAGGCAAAGTACGTTTAAACGTATTTTGCCTAAAAATACTTCAAGTTTTGGCGTCTTCTTTTCAGGATTCCGTCACCCCGTAACTTTATCCAGAGCCGAGAGTAAAACATTCGAAGATTGAAAGTAAAGATTGACATTCTCATTTTTTCATTCGTGTTTGGCCACATTCATTGTCAGCTGAATGCCTCTCTTTTTTTCATTCAATTCTCTGTCACGAATATTTTTTCGCACGTCGTAAAATGTCCAATTTCTGTAAACAGACGCACAATCCGACTTAATGAACAAATAGAGAACATAATTAATATTGTAATTAACTACTATACATATTGATTGGAAGTATAATCGAGAGTTACGGTCAAGTTATATTTCTCAGAGAAAATTGTCAGTGACAGAAAAATTAATGAATAGGTGAAAAAATTCATTCACTAAAATGAATTTTATTTTGATCCTTCAGTAGCGAATTTTTAAAATTCACGTTGAATTTTACTCTTTGTAAATAAAAATTTTAAACTCTGATTAATAGGTTTTCCCGGAATGTCTCGGAGCCCTTTCAGAGGTGTTATCGATGTTTCTGAACGTGTTTCTGTTGTTCTCTCCTCAAGAATTTTCCCAATATGTCTTCGGAAATCCCTCCCAGTATTTATCACAAAGCCTTTCCCGGTGTTCATCAGAGTGCCTTTCATGATTGCAACCTAAGTTACTTCTAGAGTTGTTCCAATATTTCCTCGCGGAGTATCTTGCGGGGCTCGACCTTTCACCCGAATCACTTATTGAATTACTCGTGCAACTACTTCCGGGTATCGTTATTCCTCTTGATTAATCCCAGAAAGGTCTCCGAGGAAAAAATATCAATGAGGAATATCAGAAGGCTCTATTGCTGAAATTCCAGGAGGAGACAAAACGTCGAAAGCCAAAACGTCGAAAGGACAAAACGTCAAAAAGTGAAAAAATGAGGTTCCTTTAAGCTTGAGCTTGATTGACCGCTCGTAGATTCTATTCCAGTATCACCAGACCAGCTACACTCACACAAGGAACCAATTAGATATCTGCCGGGGATTAGCAGGTATCTTCAGTGTGTGAGTGTTCTTCTATTTTTAGGCGAAAATGGGAAGGGGAAGGATGTGATTATTGCAAGCTATTGCATCCACTTTAGACCGAATATACCTCTGCGTCTGCACAAATTTATGCGGATATCGGAGAGTTGGTGGGATATGGTTGGCAGAGAGTTCACACATTGGTGCGTGGATGCCAGGCGTAAGGTGATATAATTGAGTGTTTTATTATTCTGAAGATGTGCGGCACAGTACGCTTGATTACATAACTTGCAGGCATTATCTGATAAATTAACACTGTGCTGTGAAGGCTGGAAGAAATGGAAACGGCTTTTTATCCGTTTCTGGTTCTAGCGATGGCTATGAACATACGAGAGACAAAGTATAAAGAAAGATACGAAATAGGAGGAAAGGGACGTGCCATGAATTGAACCCAGAATTATTTGCATACGTATCAGAAGCGGTAGCCACTAGATCACCAAGCCCGTGTGAAAGCATGAGGATCCTGTGAAAGAATAAAAATCTCACTATTTGCTTAGATTACTCGTTTTCAACGTTTTGTCCCTTTCGACGTTTTGACATTCGACGTTTCGGTATTTCTTCCGATTTCTTCAGTTCATACTTCGTTCGACGACTGAAGATTCAGCAAGTGATTTGATCGACTGAACATTCGATATGGATTGAAGGGCATTCTTAGCCTGCCAGACACTGCAACCAAAAGCAAACACAGAAAACCAGTTGAATAGGACTATCCGGTGAGGTCGTTCCTTGTTGTTCTCTTTTATAATTGCACATGACATATACTTCAGCATTTCCAGGAGGGGAAGGGATAGGCAGGCTGAAGGTAAATGAACTGGTTTCCGGGCAAATATTCGTGGGGTGGCCAAGCTTTTTGACTCGAGATAACAACCATCATTCAGCTTTCCGAATGTCAACAGTGAACTCAGTCACAACAAATCATCGGGTAGATCATTCACTTCCAGTATGAATCAGTAATCATACACAGAGAAGAATTGGTGTAGTTTGATTCAACTGACACGTTTGTTGAATCTCAAACTAAATAATAAGTTATTTTGAAATGGAATTTTGTTGTATTCAACCAGAAGTTGCCGTTTGAAACAAACCAGCAGGTTGGATGTTTTTATCTTTAAAAATGATCACAGAACAACAAACTTAAATCGGTTGTTCTGAACTAATTATTGTTATTTCTAACTAACACATCAGTTTAAATTTACTAAACTTCTGGTGGTATCGATGCCGATATCAAACGTGGCAAGTGCCTTGCCATCACAAAGTTGATGAAGACGAAACAGATTTTCCCGCGTGTTTATGTCATTTGAGTAGTGAAAACTTTGAATATTTATTCCCATTGTGACCAAACTACCCTCAATAGTTGCTTTAAGGTAAGTGCAATGAGTTTTGCTTCGTGCAAGTGCAAAAGATGATAATTAAACCTGTCTTTTTCAGCAATTCATCGATACCCCCGAGCAACCAGTTATCGGCAAAGTCAGGCTCGAATGTGCAATCTTGAATGAATGGAATCCTCTTGGGTATCCTTGGAACGTTTCAATCACCCCATGGCCAAAAGAAAATCAAAACTGCTTTTCACAAGAAAACTGGTGCGAAGCATGCAAATCTCAAGTGCCATGGTATTTAGCGGTCCTTTCATACCATCAAACTTCGTTCTATCACGGTTCTACAAGCAACCTTTCTGGGAGACATCATGGAAGCCCCGCATCTCGGGAGTGATTACAATTTTTAGATCTTTGATATGAAAAAATAAAAGATGCTTCCAATAATTTGTTTATCCATGTTGAGCACCAATAATTTAGATAAACTTTAAAGAAAAAAAAACAGGGAGGGGTATGGGAGAAAGGGTGGAATGAACTGGTTTGTAATTTCAACCAATTATTTGGTTTGTTCTAAACGATCATTAAGATTAGAATCAAACTATAGTTTGGTAAAAACAAATTGCAAACGGCAGTTCAAAACAACTAACAAAATGTTTTTTTCTTGATTGTCAAAATGACACAACCGACGGATGGTTGTTTTCAATCGAACGTTAGTAGAATTTAACAGCGGATAAACAATTTAAAATTTTGGTTAAAAAGAACTGTCCCAGGTAGTAAAAATAAACCGAAATTTTGTTTGTGCCAAATTCAACCTAAAATTCCGGTTAAATTGAACTGAAATTTGTTTGTATTTACTAATTATTTTTCTCCGTGTAGGTAATCCTTGCGCTGATGGTGTTTGCGTGGAGCCTCGAATCCGTGCGTCACCAAGCTTCTGATCGCACGCTGTGTGGTGAGGGTTCGAACCCTGCTCCGATGAAACTTTTCGTGAGAATAGAAGATTAGAAGTTTTTATATGTACTCCTAGCGAATCAGATCTGCGATTCAACAGATTTATTCTCTCATTGCATTCCCAGTCTACAGTGAAATAAGATAAATCTGTTGTGAGAGCTCTAGAAAAAAGTTACAGTATACGGAACAGGAGAAACATTTTTACGCAAAACAATATGTTTTCAAAAGTACAGTTCCGTTCAAGCTCTTTTATCAAATACGTCCACCAAACTTCAAACGAAAGATGATTGTTCCACAAAAATGCGTTCACCTTTCAAGTATCTTAGTTAAAATCATCTCTTACCGATGAAAGGAAAGGAATTCTGTGGACTGTGAAAATCTTCAGAATCCAGCACTTAAAACGCGTGCATTTTTGTTTATCCCTTCGAAAGATGTTCAACATCTTACAACACCCATTAGCGTTGTACTCCTAGCACTTCAGTTTTTCTTGAACTCCCCCTCCATTGAATAGCAAAAAAAAAATCTGCAACCATTCGGCCCTTCCTGTTTTAAAAAATGCCCACTCCTGCGGGCGTCAGCACAAAGTGGATCAAAATCACCCACCACACATTTCAACCCACAAACCGAAAGTCGTGCTCAAGTATCAACAAATATTTGATTCGGAACAGCAAGAAGGGAAATCCCTCTATTTTTCAGCCGAGTCCGGAACCTGCTCAAAGTGGTCTCTGGTCACTTGGGCGCAACAACCGTGTGCATTGAAGAGCAGAGCACATCTCGAGCTTGGCACGAAACAATGTCAGTCAATGTCTTTGTTGGCAAGAAATTGCTGGGAAACGTTCGGAAACAATGCGTCCAACGTCGCGACGTCCTTACCGAGCTCCAGGACCTGCAACCCGGGAGAGTGGTCAATCCGTTTGTACCTTTTCACCGGAAGGCAAAATTTGGAATTTTACATTTTTCCTCCTGCGTCGAGCACCCATCAGCCAGTTCCAGTGCCAGTGGGTTGTGCCTCATTTGCAATTTGCTGATGCGAAATCTCTTCATCTGCTGGAGAGTTGTAGAATCCATTGTTCGACAGCAGGTTGTTGTCAAGTGTAATGGATGATGACGACGACGACGACGATGGATTGATGATTGCCGTCTGCCTGCACTAGCCAAGGCGATTCGAACCTGGCAGGTGGCCAAGATGGGGTCAGATCCGCCGTCGTCTTTTTTTCGAATGCATATTGTTTGCACCGCTTCCCGAAAGGAAAAAAAAAAACGGAACGAGATGCGGGATTTCCACTTGGGCTAGCTGAAGTGGTTCGGTCGCCGCGATAATGATAATGGGTGTTTGCTGGGCACGTTTGAACCCAGCAGTCAGTAAGTGAGTGGGGAGATTCGTTTCGCATAAGGATCCGTAGTCTGGTGCTGGACAATGGAAAATTCCAGCGGTGAGCTGAAGTGGGAAATATTTGCCGGAATTGTTGAGATGCCTATTTTCATGAAAAAAAGGGAACAAGGATCGGCGACAATAATGGAAACAAGCACTAAATTGGACGACCGGGGAAATGAGGCAAATGGATTGCTTTTTGAAATGGGCATCTTGAGATTTGTTACAAGCATTTGTGATGTGATGGAGAATTGAATTGGAAACTCTTTTTAAAATTCGTTAGATTAGGCTTCTCATCTTTCCTCAATTTTATTCAAGGATATTTTCCTAATTCCTACTGAATTTTTTTCCGAGATTTGTTCCTGAATTTCAACCAACATCCATTCCATGATTTCACTCCAAGATTTCCTGAATTTCGTCCGATGATTATTCCAGAATTTCTTATGTCTTCCAGGGGTTTTCCCGCAATTACTTCCAAAGTATCTTGAAGGATTTCTCTAGTATTCCTTCTGAGATTTGTTCAAAAGATTTCAGTGGGATTTTTCCTATAATTTCTAAAGGAGATTTCCCCTGGAGGTACCCTCCCCTCAATTTCTGCAAGAGATCACCCTGTAACTTCTCTTGGAGTATATCCAGATATTTCCTCTACACCCCAAGAAACATCTTAAAATATTGTTAGTTTCAGAGAGGCAATGAAAACCACGATAAAACCAAAAAGACGTGCGCCTATTCGATCCCAAAACTGCACCGCTCTCGCACTATTTGCGACGAGCGAGGGTTTTTGGTAGTGTTGTACTTTTTACAACAGCGCGTGTCCTGAAGAGTTCAGGAAGAGTTTGTCGGGAGTGGGATTCGATCCCAGGTCCTCGGCGTGATAGTCAAGTATTCTAACCATCACACCAGGTCCGCTCCGCACCTACAATAATATTAAAGGAATTATTTGTTGAACGCTTACAGTGCCACCTAGCGGAAGAAATCGAAAACTGAAGATTTCTGCATACATTTGGCAATGGTTTCCCATGCAAACTTTAAGCTTTCTGAGCGCCCCCTTATGCTTGACCGATTTCGGTCAAATTTTGAACGCAGCTTCTGGGAGTCCATAAAAACTGACTCAGGAGATAAGAGTTAATATTTTCTGGTTCCGGGTCATTTGGCCGAATGCCATTTGACCGAGCGCCGTTTGACCGAAAATGAATGATGAACTCAAGTGAGCCACTGTTATCCTCATAAGTATTAATCGAAAGAACAGCCTTTCATTCAAAGAAGGAAACACATCTGACAAATAGATCACATATATAATACCAACTGATTTCTCAGTGTTAAAACTAGAAAGAATAGCCTATTTAAAAAAAAGGAAATATTTCTGATAATCTTATCAGAAACTAGAATGTTTAGCCAAAAATAAGCTACAAATTCGTAGGAAAAAATGCGATTTAGGAAAAGTTCTGTGTGGTTTGAGAGAGAATTCCTCCGGAGATTCCTCCAGAAATTCTTCCGGGGATTCTTCCAGGAACATCTCCGCGGATTACTCCAATAACTCCTTCGGGAATTCCTCCAGGAATTCCTCCAGAAATTTCTCTAGGTATTCCTCCAAGAATATCTCTTGAGATTTCTCCAGGAATTTTGACGGGGACTTCTTCAGGAATTCATCCGGAAATTTATCCGGGAATTCCTTTCGAACATTCCTCCAGGACTTCCTCCAAGAATTTCTTCGAGGATTCCTCCAAGAATTCCTTCGGGGATTTTTCTAGGATTTCCACCGGGAATTACTCCATGAATTCCTCCGGGGAGTCCTCCGGAAATCCTCCAGGAATTATTCAAAGCATTCTTCCAGGAGTTTCCACCAGGAATTCTTTAAGGAATTCCTTTAAAAACATTTCCAGGAACTACTCAGGAGTTCTTCCCCGAATTTCTCCAGGATTTTTCAGGAATTTCTTCCAAAATTCTTCCAAAAACTCTTCCCGGAATTTCTATAGGAATTCTTCCAGAAATTACTCTGTGGATTCCTCTAGGAACTCCTCCGGTGATTTGTTTATGAAATTCTCCGGGGTTACTCCCGGATCCCCGAAAGAAGTCCTGGAGGAATCGTAGAAGGAATTGCTGGAGGAATCACCGAAAGAAGGATTCCCGAAGGAATTCCTGGGGAAATTCTTAAAGGAATCCCTGAAGAATTTAGGAGGTATCGGAATATCTGCGGGAATTTTGGAGGAATTTCAGAAGACATGCTTGGAGGAGTCCTGGATGATTCACAGATTGAATTGCTTTAGTAATATTAGAAGGAACTGGAATTCTTAAATACCTGGAAGAATCTCGGAAAGAACTGTTTCAAGATCTCAGCGATTTCTGTGGTAATCCTAGAAGCAACTACTAGATGAATCTAAGAAAAAATCCCAAAAGAGAGTCTTGACGAAATCCCAGAATGATTTCCTAGGAAAACCCGAAAAAACCTTTGAACGAGCAATCGAGGTTCTTTTTACGAAATCTTACAGATAATTTTTAATTAATTCCGAAAGGAACTGCTGAAGAATTTACGAATGAACTCCAACGGATACTCCAGAAGAAATTCATAAAACCCCCATAAAACCTACTATTAAACTCTTGGAGGTATCGCAGCATAAACTCTTAGAAGTTTATCAACGTGTCCTTGGAGGACTTCTAGAAGGAACTACCAGGAAGGAAGTTGTCATGAAGAATCCTATCAATGAATTTCTTAAATGACTCCCGAAGGAATTCTTGAAGTATATCAGAAAGAATTTCGGAAGAACTCCCAGAGATGTTCTTGGAGCTCCTGGAGGAATTACCGTAATGACTCTATGGGCAAATCAAGATCATGAAAATCACTTAGCTGTTTACCGAATTCACTTTGGATGAAAAGCCACTACCAAGGCCACCTTCAAGTATTCCCCCTCCAATGCAATTCCCCGCTACCACAACAACTGTACTGGTTCCAGTGGTGAGGAAACTCGGGAAGCTTGCAATGCGCCAGCACGTCACCTTAGTGTTCTTCTAGAAGAGCTTGTTATGACACGTGTTCTTTGCTGTAGAGATCAGCTGCTAATCTCGAGGGTGCGATGTGTACTAACTCTTCTCTAAAGCAATTCCATCTAGGTGGTTTTGGCGAGACGTAGGGCTCGGTAGCAATGGGACCGTTGATGAGCTAGCGGCTATATATTACACCTTAGAGAACGTTAGCACGCTTCCACCTGAGCACTACTTCATTTTTACCTACAGTCTTAGCTCTCTGGAGGCTGTTCGGTCAATGAAACTGATGAAGAACTCAGCGAACTTCCTGAATGGAATACGCCAAGTCTTGAGTGCTTATACACCATCACCATAATTTGGGTCCCATCACATTGCTCGATTCCGGGCAATGAGAAAGTGGACTCACTGGCTAAGGTGGGCGCTAGCGAAGACGATATTTACGAGCGTCAAATCGCCTTCGACGAATTTTTTGCATTGGTTCGTCAGAAGACCTTGATCAGCTGGCAACACAGATGGGGTTGGAGAGATGGGTAGATGGTTGCACTCCATCATTCCACAGGTGTCAAAGAAGCCATGCATGGCATTCTGGTTCAAAGGGTTGGATTTTGGCCTCGATTCCATTCGTGTAATGGTTATGTGTCGGCTTATGTCCAACCACTATTTGTTGAACGCACATACCTTCCGTATTGGGCTCTCAGGATATCGAACATGTCGTGTGGGAATGCAATGGGTATCGTGAGGTCAGATCTGAGCTGCATGAAATTCTCCGGGTCCGAAGAAAACAACAGAAATCCGTTAGAGAAGTGTTGGCAGGACTTGATTTGGAATACATGAACCTGATTTGCCAGTTTTTGAAACGTGTTGATGTCAGAGTTTGATGTAGTACGTTCCTTGTTTTCTTTGTCCGCCTTTTGGTTTTGTTGTTCGCCCTTGTCTGTCGTCACTAGCCTTCCGTTCGTACTCTTCTTGTTGTTATCTACCGATAAAGTCCTTTCATTTTGGTTCCGTTGCAGATATGGACAATTTGTCTCATCAATGTTTTTAGTATAAGTTAGCAAATAATTTAGTTTTAAACCCATAAATCCCTCCTTCCCAATGTTATTATATTTTTTATACAAATTCAAGAAACAAAACAAACAGCGCTTCAATTATCTGTTATTCGTAGGATGAAAATGGGAGGCACATGCTTAATAAAGGAACCAATATCCTACTCATTGAACCACCAACTCACTTACTCACTAACTCATTTACATTTTCTGACCAATTTACTATTCCTCTGACTAACAATCACAAATTCACGGGGCAGCTCTCTGCCCTACGCTAGTTTACTTAGTCTGTAAGTGACTCTCTCAATCTTGGGACAGCTCAAACTCTCCAATCCACTAACCAACTTACTTATCAACAAACTCACTCCCCTGGTTTCTGCTTAATCGATTATTGAGAATGAGATTAAAGGGCGATTTCTTCACCCTGACTTAAGCGTTAAACCAGGTTTCACTATATGGGCAAGTCTGGCTTAGCGACTAAGCCGAGGTGAAGAAATCGGCCGTAAGTGTGAAGCCACTCTTATGTTAACGGCACGTTTTAAGGTAGATCTTTGGCGGTGTGCACGAGAGCGATGTGAAGCGGAGAAGGACGTGCTCGCTGCTCTCTACGACCAACCCAGCATCCAGAAGTTGACCCAAATCGGTACGATACGTTGAGCGGGCAGGGCATGTTGCAAAAATGCTGTACAACCCTGCCAAGTTGGTGTTCGCTGCTAACCCGGTTGGTACAAGAAGACGAGGAGCGCAGAGAGCACAATGGTCGGAATAAGTGTAGCGTGATTTTGCGACCATTGGGTGTCACCAAAGAAGGATAGCGGCAACAGCAAAACTATTATTGATTTTGTGTTATTGCGATGTTGTTCAAGTGAATGTATGTATTGTATGTATAACATCAATACTAACCGTACGAGACTTTAAATCTCCATCAAGAATGTGCTTCCGGCAAATTTACAACAGAACTTATGATCCACCCAAATTTAATTACTCTGACAAATGATCCACCTAAATGGTCACAGTTGTTAAGCGATTACTTCCAATTATCATTACCGTAAATAACGCGTCCACCGTCCATCATGTCGATCCATTTACATTACAGCGAACATTCCTGTCCTCCATTCGCACACACATTTGTCCACATTGTCCATTCGTTCACCGCCAATCAATCCAATCCAGTATTGTCACCCTACAACTTACTACTGGCCCCGCAAATCCACCCACGAGTTTCCACGCTGATTCACACGCGAAAAATTTACGATTACGATAACGACCCCATTTTCAGCGATGACGCCCAGCCGTCCGGGAGGGCTTTAAATTTAAATCATTAAAATTAATGCACCACTGAGTGTCCTTTCATCGGTACACCTACGAAGGACAGACGACTGCGAGGCGCACCGGACATGGGCTATCAATTTCAGATGAATGTACGACCTTCTGCACTGGCTGGCACGGCCATCAATGAACCGAAATTAAAAAAGTGCATTCAATCACCGCCTGGTCGACCCACGTCCACCCCCAAAACGAAACCACGGACGAATGCATCTGAACAGCGTTGCAACAGTCCTGTACACTGTGCAGTCTTCCAGTATTTATTAGACAATTGACAGAGTAAGTCGAGCGTGTAACCCTTTTTCACGCCACGCCGTCACGTATACCTAACCTCACTAATCCATTTTTCATCGCACCCCGGTCAAATCCGCGCCCGGTCTAGACTCGAGCGCGGTGCCGGAGGTTTTAATTAAATTGTTTTGACCAATGGAGGCCGAAAGCATCGGGTCCGATTGTGTCGAAATACACAGATTAATTAGAATAAAAAGTGCGGCAAAAGCCTAAGCTGTGTGCCAAGCCGATGCGAATGCATTCTCTAAAAAGTGCACACGTGTCCGCCCCCTGGCTGTTGCCAATATGCAAACGAATGCATCCGAGTGGTCCGGCACTGCTGTTGCTTCAATTACACTTGCTTTCGCAAATGGGTGGTCTCATTTTTCTTCATTCCGTGGCGTGGTGTGGAGGCGTCCGTGGCATGTCAGTCAACTTGTCAAATGGTGGACAACCTCCCACTGCAGCATGTCAGGACGACGACGCCAGCAGTTCCTATCCTGTAGGAAATGCAACCAAATTAAATGCATTCCACATAAATGTCAGAACCTGGCCCCAGGGATGAATGGGTGTCGTCGCGCCAATGCAATGGGCACGTGGCGATGATGGCCTTTGATGGGTGCGGCTCATGTGGTGTAAATTTCATTAGGATTTTGTTTGAACTTTGGTTATGTAACATAACTTATGTTTATGGGTTTGCGAGCATGATGGGGATATTGAATAAGGGAAACATATTAATATGCTTACAATGAAGTGTTCCGGGTATGTTTGATTTAAAATGTGTTTTAAGTCAGAATGTACCGAGATTTTCTTTACATATTTTATAGTTGGAAGACTTAAGTTCAAGTTCAAGCATCTGCGTAGTTACACCTCCTAATGAGGTGGAGTTGTGAGACAAAAAAAAAAGTTGAATAAAAGTTTATGGGAGTGGGGTGGAGGGAGAGTTAAGGTGAGTTTGAGAAGGAGAAAGGAGGGAGACATGGAAACCTATTTAAAAATCTCAAGGTATACAGTGCCAAGATCCATTGTATATTTTCTCGCACCTGTATCCTTAGCCCGATATATAGTTAGTTAAACTAATAGGCTGACGTACTCCATATACAACAAATTACAATTACAATTGCCAAGAACTTTGTTTTCCTTACATCAAAATTAGCCTCGGCAAAGGCAAACCGAGTATTTAATCATCCGCAAAGCATAATACACTAAAATTCTTTTTGTGAATGTGATTTTTATGCACTTTTACTTTATGCACATTTTTAAGGGTGTTCTTGAAACTTTCTGATACGGTCCTGACCTGAAATGCCACGGAACCTCCGTAATCCCATTGAAACGCCCTTGAAATCATCATAATCAATTAGATGTCTCTTTGGAAAAACCCCTTTGGACGCCATTAATAAGCTTCAGACACCCCCTGAAACGCACCTGAAAACCTCTTGAGACGCCTCTGAAATGCAACACGCCCCTAAAACGTCTAGGAACGCCCTTAAACGGCAGCCTATTTATTGCACCCATAAACAAATAGAAACGCTCCATAGAAAATCCAAAACCGCTCCATAAAGAATGAACATATGTTCCATGAAAATGTGCAATGTAACCCATAAATAATTGAAAACGTTCCATACTTAAAAAAAATGTACCGGTAAAACATAAAATTTTCTCATTAAAAGTGAAATTTTGCACCAATAAATAATA
This sequence comes from Aedes albopictus, assembly GCF_035046485.1. Taxonomy (NCBI): domain Eukaryota; kingdom Metazoa; phylum Arthropoda; class Insecta; order Diptera; family Culicidae; genus Aedes; species Aedes albopictus. Next base: position 40,238,926 of record NC_085136.1, read on the forward strand.
CTTAAATGCTCCATAATAAAATGCAAATGCTCCATAGAAAAATGCAAATGCCCCATAAAAAATTAAAATTGTACCCATAGAAAATTGAATATTGCTCCATAGAAAAATTAAATTGCACCATAAAAAATTGAAATTGCACCATAGAAAATAGACAAATGCTCCATAAGTATTATCTAACTACGCCATAGAAAATATAAATTGCTCCATGATAAATTGAAAATCCTCCATAGATATCATATTTTCATAATTTAATTCGACAGGCTGAATTGCTTGACATTGTATTGCTTTAGTGGTGCAAATGTTTAAAGTTATGGAGAATTTTCAATTTTTTATGGAGCAAATTGTATTTTATGTGGTGCAGTTTGATAATACTTATGGAGCATTTGTCTATTTTCTAGGGTGCAATTTCAATTTCTTATGGTGCAATTTAATTTTTCTATGGAGCAATATTCAATTTTCTATGGGTACAATTTTAATTTTTTATGGAGCATTTGCATTTTTCTATGGAGCATTTGTATTTTATCATGGAGCATTTCAGTGTTATTTATTGGTGCAAAATTTCACTTTCAATGAGAAAATTTTATGTTTTACCGGTACATTTTATATAAAGAATGGAACGTTTTCAATTATTTATGGATAACATTGCACATTTTCATGGAACATATGTTCATTCTTTATGGATCGCTTTTGGATTTTCTATGGAGCATTTGCAATTTTTTATGGTTGCAATAACCTTTTACCCCCTTAAACTGTTCCTGAAACCCCCTGAAGCTCTCCGAAATGACTCTGAAATTCCTTAAAACGCTTTAAAGGCTTTTGAGATCCCCTTAATTGCCCTTAAAGCCCCTTGGTCCATTCCTGAAACCCCCTTAATACTATTGAAATGCCCCTGAATTCCTCGTAATCCCGTTAAAACGTAAAAAAAACTGGACAGAATGCCCTCAAAAGGCTTCTGAAAACCCATAAAACAACTCCCTCAAATGCCCCTGAAGCTTCTTGGAACCACCTTCCTTGGGCTCTATGGAAACTTTCTGTAAACTCTCTTAGCCTTATCTCAAATGCCCAGGAGACAGACTTGATCTCGCAAACTAGATTCCCTCATTAAAGCCCATTCCTGTCATGTGCATGAAAAGAGGTTCCAGTGTAAATGCAACTTGGAAGTCATCAGGGTCAGTGTATTGAATTGGGCGAAATTTGAGGTGTCATATGATAAGTTTTAAGAATCGAATCGAAAAATGATCATTTCTATCGGAAATTCTGAGGTCCCCAGAACCTGTTCCGTAGCCACAGGATGACTCCGGCCGAATCAGGATCAAAATTACATGTTTAAAATGATCTGTCACTGACAGCGAGAATAACATGTTATTTTCTAGTCGACTAATGATAATGGTAATATTGCCATGAGGGGATCCCCACCAAATTATTGTTAAGATATACTTTTCCCCTTGATGGTACTTAAATATAAATGCAATTTGGTGCCCTATTTCAGGAGAACTAGCCATTTGAAGCAATAAAATATCGTCCAGGGTGGTTAAGGGATAAAACGTCTGATTCGTGACACAATTACCGTGGAATCATTTGAAACGTCCTAAAATTTTCATTGAACTCCTTTGAAATGCCCTGGTGCGCTCCTTAATCCACTATGATTCTTCTGAAATGGCTCTGAAATTTCTTAAAATGGTCTGAAATCCCTTTAAACGTCCCTGAAATACCCCTGAAAATATCTGAGACCCTCCTGAGTTGCTCCTTAAATCACCTAAAAGAACTTCTAACTTCTCCTGATACCCCTGAAAACATTCATTGTACTCCCAAAAACCCCTGAAATGTATCTGTAGCCAGGGATGGGACCATTCATTTAGAAAGAGTTACATTCATTTGCTATTATCTCAGTTCAGAAGCATGCTATCGAAAAACAATGTATGGATGAATTTAACCTTGTAGTTTTATCTGAAAGTTTACCGAATAACATTGGGGTCGCACACGCATACCGAAGTAGTGAGCGAGCAATGAAGGCAACATTGATTTTTGCTGTGATGTTTCTGAAGCGAGTTAACAGCAAGTGAATGTAAATGATTGCAAATGATTGATCCCATCCTTGTCTGTAGCTCGTCTTCAATTTCTTAAAATGCCCCTAAAACCGCTTGATATTCTTTTAACCCGTAAACACCCGGGACGATCTTCTTTTGGCAGGAATGCAATATCTTCCTTGTTTCAAAACATTTCACCCTGGAGTTTTTTTACAGTCAAGGGGAATTAATGTGTTAAGAAATGCAATGCATGATAACTCCACTTTTTGAACCCTTCCTTTTTGCGGGTAGCCAAAAATACGCGGCATTTTTTTCATTTTTATAAATTCTACATATTTTGCTCAAATTTCTTCGTTTTGCTAATCATTGATAGCTTTCACTGATCCTTGATATGCAATCTATTACTACCTATCATAGTCTATTGAAGTTTCGATGGCAGAGCTATTCTAAGGCCTCCAAAGTATTCCGAATTTTGTGTCACAAATACAACATTCTAAACCTAATTTTATACACGATAGATGATCACAAACGTAGTCTAAGGTACTCAAAAAGCCTCAAAGCACCCCTAGAAAATTTATGGTACATGAATTTTGTGATCTATGTCATCCAAACTACTCTGGAATTCATTTACTTAAGATCTACAACATCTACCATCGCTTGTGCTCACTCTGTTCAAGAAATTTATTCGGACCTCGCAATGCTACGAGCCACTCGATATTGTGGTAGTTGGACGTTCCGTGAAATACAAATGGCTTCCAATACACTTGGAAATTTGGGTTACGATATCTACATACTGTATCATCCTTTTATTGTAAAAATTATTCGTGGAATGTAGTCTTTACTGCTTATGGAGTCTCAGTGCACAGCTATAATGCTTTCCCGGGTAGAAGTGAAGTACTGACGATCAAAACGTGATATTGGTTTCATTGATATAAGAGTTAAAAGATCTGAAAATAATATCTGAAAATGTTCCTGGAACATCTGAACAATATCAAAATTTGATATTTCAAGATCAAACGAATAGCTTACTGCTACTGGTTAGATCTTACAAGATCTAAATATGATCTGATGATGATGTTCCAGGAGTAAATTTTAGATATTATTTTTAGATCTTTTATCTCTAATATCAATCAAACCAATATCACATTTTTATCTCAATATCGAAATATGCTATTATTGAGCTCTTTTCCTCCATGTACCCGGGTTTCGGTACATTCATGGGGTATTCTAGGCTATCCAAACAATTCTGGAATTCGGAAGAGTACAGGTTCTACTCTTGTTTATCTTGATTCTATCGGCTTAACTCTTTCACGATTGTGTCTGTTGCACCTTGTATCTCTATGTTTTGCTATTTGGGTGTCCACTGGCATACAGAAGGACCCAATGTATTTTGAAGAATGGGTGTGATATTTTTATTTTAGCGAATACTCGCGAAACATAATCAACACTACTGTTAAAGCCTCAGAGTGCAATTCTGATAGCTCAGCAGCATTCACTTGGTGATCTAGGTCACCCAAACTATTCTGGAACTAAGATCTTCAAGCCCTACAAGATCTACTCATGTATCTTTTTACTTTATCGGTGTATTTCCTCCAAAAACCCTCCACGAATTTCTCCAGCAATTTCTCCAAGAATTCATCTAGAAATTTCTACAGGAATACCTCTAGGAATTTCTCCAGAAACCTGCAGGAAATCCTCCAGATTTTTTCCCAAAATTACTCCGGGGATTCTTCCAAGATTACTTTCAGGCATTTCTCCACAAACTCCTCCTGGAATTCGTGAAGAAGTTTTTCAACAATTTAATACATACATTACTTTAGGAACTGCTTCAGGAATTCCTCAAAGAATTCTTCCAGGAATTCCCCAAGGATTTTTTAGGAATTTTTATCATGAATTACTCCAGAAACTCCTCCATGAATACCCCCAGGTTCCTTTGGGAAACCTTTAGAAGTTCCCCAAGAAAATGGGCTTTGTGGCCGTGCGGCTAGAGGCGTCAGTCATCTAGACGTTTCGTAAGCCTCGGAGTGTGGGTTCGATTCCCGCTCCAGTCGGGGAAAACTTTTCGTCAAACGGAAAATTCTCCACTGGGCCACTGGGTGTTATGTGTGTTGTCCATTGTCATATGTTAGTGCTTGTTCAGTCTGTACAACCTCTGGTTGAAGACGGTGTAGTGTCTTTTTAAAAATACTTCTGGGATTATTCTAAGAGTTCTTCCGAGAATTCATTCAGGCATTTCCTCAAAAATTCCACCAAAAACTATTAAGGAAGTACGCCAAAACATCCTCCCGAAATTACTCCTGTTCCTCAATGCATTCTTCTGGGAATTCCACCAGGGTATCCTCCAGAAATTTCCCCAGATATTACTCCTTAAGTTCCTTCAGGAAGTCCTCCAGAAATCTTCGGGAACTCCCCCAAGAATTCCTCTAGGAATCCCACCAAAAAATCCATAAGGAATTTCTCCAAAAAGACATCCAGGAATTCTTCCAAGACATCTGCCTAGAAGTCTTCCAAGAATCCTTCCAGGAATTTCTCTAAAAAAATATACAAGAATTTCACCAGGGGTCCCTTCAAGACTTCTGCCAAAAATTCCTTCAGGAATGCGCCAAAAATATATCCGCCAAAAAGATATCCTGTAGGATTTCCTGCTGTTATTCTTGGAGAAATTCCTGAAATTATTCCTGAAGGAATTCCTGGAATATTTATTATGAAAATTTCTGTAGGAATTCGTAGTGTAATTTCTGAAAAATTCCTGGAGGAATTCTGGAAACCCCTGATGTATTTCTGAATGAATTTGTAGAGAAATTCCTGGAGGAACCCGCGGAACAATTTCTGGAGGACATCGTGGGGGAATTTCTGAAGGAATCCCTTGCTGAATTTCCAGATGAATTAATAGTAATTCCTGAAAAAGCCCCCAAGGACTCACATTGAAAATTATTTTGCTATCATATCATAGAGTTATTTTTTTGTTGAGTGGAACTATGAATATTTAATCAGACTAAGACTATTGATAACAACTTTATGAGAAGATTTCAATTGTCAGAAACGTTAGTCGTTCATTGGTTCAATGAAAAGCAGGATATAACACCAGTCAGAAAAAGAAGAGGTCGTTGGAATTTGTACACCGAAACCTTCATTTTGGTAATGGATCGAAGAATTGAATCATGTTAATATCTTTAACGAATTTCAAGTTTTCATGAGAGTTTCAAGAGGGTGAATAGTTGAGAGGTTCTAGGGTGATGCCATACGGAGTTTCCGAAGAATTAATTGTTTTTTTTAAGTTTATTTATTTATTTTCTTATTTATTTATTTATCTAATCAACAGGCTCAATGATTTTACTTAAATCTAAAGTCTAACATGACATAGTAACATATCGCAGTCAAAAATAAAACTTAAACATAAGCACAAGAAAAACTGTTAACACAATCCAATTAATAGTCAAAATTAACAAACAAAAAAAACATACAAAACTACAAACTAATTACGCCATGAAAAAAACAAACTAAACCTCCGACGAAGTATTTGACGAGACACATTAAAATCGAATAGTGAACAAACTCTATTGAAGTTACGTTGCAGGCCGTTAACACCCCCAAACATACGTTCATGGGGAATTGAGGGGGCTGCAGTAGGATTTCAGGGCGCTTATTTTGGTTATGCTGGGGGCTTCAAGGGAGTTCGCGGGGGGCTTAGGGAGCTATGTTCAAGAGTGCTTCAGGGGACTTTCAAATGAGTTTCAGAAAGGTTTCATGGCATTATCGGCTCTTATAGGTTTTTGGATTGCTGCAGGGGGATTCTCGGGGTTTTTAAAGGGGTATCTGGAAGAGCACACGTTTTAGAGAGTTTCGGGAAGAGGTAAGGTGTGATTCGATTTTTTTTATTCGTCGCAGACGCGGCTACATGCTCAAGAAAGGCGAGTACGTGCCAGCGTTTTTGTACCGTGCGCTAAAATGGAAGATTATTGTCACTGGAGCTCTGCCGTATAATACATTATCTCTATGCTCGTCAGATTGTTTCCAGACCGTTTCAGAGGGGAAGATATCTTGGTCGTGGGGTTGTTTCAGTGATTTTCAATTACATTCAAGGGGTTTCCGCAGCATTTTAAGCCGCTTCAGTGTGATTTCGGGAGAGTTCAGGAGGGTTTTAGAGGATTCATGCCTTTTCAAGGGGATTTAGTGAAGTTTCAGGGAGCTTAATCGGTTTCGCAGCCTCATGAGGATAACAGGAGGTTTTTGAAGAGTATAAGAGGGTCTTACACCGGAAAGCTTAGGGAGGTTTTGAGGGCGTTTCGGGACTTTAAGGTGCATTCCAGGGGGTTTGAAGGTGATGTAAAAGACATTTCATGGTTTTGAAAGGGTTTCAGGCGGTTTTAGAAGTGTGTCAGGGGCTTCCAAGATGCTTTCCCCCGTAAACACCCGGGACGGTCTTCTTTTTTTGGTCCTTTTTCTCAGAAGTAGAATAGGCTATTGATTTTAAATTTTGAAGTGTCGGAAGCTGCCCAAGAGTTCCTCCAGGCGTTCCTCTTAAATTCCTTCAGCAGTCCCTCAGAAATTACACGATTCCAAGGGAGTTTCCCGAGGATTCCTCGGTAGTCAAGTAAGGATTTCTCATGGAGGTCTCGGAAAACTCCTCCAGGTAATTCACCCAAGAGTTCCTCCAGAAATTTTTCCTGGGATTCCTTCAGGTATTCCTCCAGCGATTCCTCTAGTAATTCTTCCTGGGATTCCTCCATAGACTCATCCTGGAATTCCTACAGAGCTCCTTAAGGAATTCATCCAGGATTCCCCCCAACGAGTAATCAAGTGATTTCTGCAGAAAATCATCTAGGGATTCTTCCACAAATTCCTCCAGGAATTCTTCCAGGGATTACACAAGAAATTCCTCCAGGAAATTTCTTCGGGTAATTTCTGCAGAAATTGCTCAAGAACTTCTTTCAGGAATACCTTAACCCACTGCGAAAAAAGAAAATCCTGCCCGTCATATACAGCGCGAGCGCGGTGCAGTTTTAGCATCAAATAGGCGCATCCGGAAAGGTTATTATCTGAAAGCTTCTTGATAATGTATTTTTACTCAATTCGATAACATTGCTGTGTTCCAACTCAAGGGTTCCCAAACATGTCGAACTTACGACTCTGTCAGTCATTTTAGAATATCTGGATTTAATGGTTCATGAATTTTCATATGAGGTCCTTAATTTAAAGCAAATCTTGTTTTTACTTTTGTTGTCTACAGTACACGTAGTGTATTCTAACGAACAAATGAAGATTGCATTTATATATTTTATATTTAAGAAAGAGAAACTAAAGGCAAAATGCCCAAGCAATCAGTTTCAGTAAGCTCTAGGATAGTTTGTCATATATCCCACACAAATTTATCCATTTCGATTCTTTGTAGTATTCTAAATTTCTACAGATTATCAACATTCTTGCACACATTTTTAAATTATTAAAACAAACATTTTGCTCTTAAACATTTCTTCAATAAATTATACGTGAATTTCGAGAAAGGACAACAACGAACGATGGCAGTAGTGTGTTACGACCCAAAAAAACGCCGTTCAAACTGATTCAAATGCAAACTAAACAGAAATCAACTGTCTGAAAATGAAAAACATACTTATGAGGCGGTTTAATGGTTTTCTAGCAAGGCTCTTCCGCTTTTTTTTATCTATTCTATCTCAATACTCGCTGTCTTACGCATCGGAAACTACTTGGGAGAAATTTTGGGTATAAGAATCCCAGGAGAAACACAGAAAGAGTCCCGGGAAGAAAACAGTGATGTCATCGAGGTTACTCCAAGTTACCAACTGAGTAACAAGCTCTACACCCAAGTAATCACATGACACTATAATTCACCTTATGTGTCAATATAGCATTGATGAAGGAAGTTTTACCCTTTGTTTTTTTTTTTTGTTTGCGCTCTCATAGACATATGAAATCAACATTGTGGGTTTTCAACTTTTTGTGTGTCCGTTCTAATATTGGGCATTGTCCTTTTACGTAAAAAGCCGGCTTAATGATCTCTTAAAATTGTGCCTCCGTTATTGCAGGAAAGTCACTTGTGTGTGTTTTGGAATTGTTTATCGGCTCTTTTGACTCTGGAAATTCTGTTTAAAGATATTGAATATTTTTTCTCGCCCTCCACTTAAAAACTAACTATTTGTACAAAAATACTGAAGGAATTTCTAAAAAAATTCCTGATAGAACTCCTTACGATACTTCTGGAGATACTTCCATGATAAAATTCCCTGTAGCAATGTCTGAAGTAACCTTTGGAGGAACTGCCGAAGAAATCCTTGGGATACTTTTGGGGCAATTCTTGAAAGAATTTCATCGAAAGGTTCTAAAGGAACTCTAGAAGTAATTTTGAGAAAAAAAAATCCTGATAGAATTTCTATAGGAATGTCTAGAGAACCCAAAAACAATTCCTAAAAAATACACAAAAAACTTTAAGCAGGAAATACTGCAAAAAATGAAGACTAAGATAGAGGAGGAGTTCTAAAAGAAAGCCGTGAATACATTTCTCAACGAACCCTCATAAGGTTGGACTGAAGGAATCTCCAGAAGAACTCTTGGGGCTATCAAGGAGAAATTCTAGGTTGAATTTCTTGTACAATTTTGTAACGGCTTGAGAATCTTGGATGCAATGCCTGATATAATTCCTGTAGGAGCCCTTGTTGAAATATTAGAAAAAAGTTCTAGAGACATTCTTGAAGGAAAATACGTTTTAAATGACTTAAGAATAAATACCTAAAAGACCTGAAGAACCCTAAGCAGGTTTTCCTGAAGAAAAATTTCGGAAAAGTTTCCGGTAGAATGCCAAAGAATAAATCCAAGAGTGATTACTGTAGAACTCTTTGAGGGAATTTCAGATGATGTTCTTGGAAGATTAACGGAAATATTTTTGAAACTAAACCCCTAGGATTGATTAACCAATCGCTCGAGGATTTCTGCAAGAACTTCTACAAGAATTAATTATTAAATTAATTTTTTAGAGGAATTTCTGGAGAAATACCACAGAATCATTCCGGGAAAAAATTCTGAAAGTATCGCTGGAGGAATATAAGAAGGAATGCTTGTAGAAACCTCTAGAGGAACTTAGCAAAAAAATCTGAAAGAATTTCTGGAAAAAGTTATGATTTTTTGAAAGAAAATACAGAATCCATAATATATATTTTTGTGTATTAAGATTTTTTGAATTTTATTTTTTATGCATGAATCACTAAAAGGATCTTCGAAGGATCTGCTGCAGAAATCACTAGACGCCCTTATGCAAAACGGTCTGGATGAAGTCTTGCATTAAACTGTGAAGAAATTTCTTCTGGAGTTGCATTTTTTGGAGGATACCTGGAAAAATACATGGAGCAGGTATTGAACTAGTTCCCAGAAGAATTTTTTGGGTAATTTTTTGAGAAACTCATTCAGAAATCCCTAGTCTAGTTTTTGAGGTAATTCCTGAAAAAAAAATCCAGAAAATTTTGAAGCAAAATATGAAGCATTACTTTTAATCATTTCAATCCTTGAAGGAATTACGGAAGAAATCACAGGAGAAATATCTTAAAACGTTTCTAAAAGAATTGCTGGAGAAATCCGTGAAGTCTTACCTAGAAGAATCTATAAAGTATTTTTTTTTAGAATCTTAAAAAAAGGAAAATTCTTGGCTAAATTGAAAACCCCTGGAAAAATTTCTGAAGAAAATTTTAGAAAAGTGCATGGACCTGGACCTGGAGAAATTATTACAAGAGTTCTTGCAGATATCCTTCAAGGAATTCCTGCACGAATTTTGCAACAATTCCAGAAAAAAAAAAAAGATTTATCCAGAAAGTACCCGTGAAGGAATTTCTGAAAGTAATCATAGAATAAAATGAGTTGAGTTTGGGTTTTTTTTTCGTGTTTTGGCTATTATCAAGATTAGGAAAAGTCATCCAAATAATATTTATAACGCGCACTATTGAAATAATTTACATGGAGGCGTACCAACGTAGGGAGCGCTGGAAGTAACAGGCTCTGATTTTACCATGACAGCATTATTGGCAGAAACCCTGGGAAACAATCTTGGAAATGATCGCTGGATCCCAGTAGAAATCTTAGTCAGAATCCTTGTTTGAACCCAAAAAGGAGCCCTTTAAAAATTTTTGAAAAAAAATCCTCGAATGAATCCCCAAACAAAATACTAGCAGGTAACCCTTGAATAAACTCTGGAGGATAACCTATTCTATTTTCTGGAATTCCTGGAATAATTTTAAGTGAATTCTTCAAAGAAGCTCCAAGTATAATCTTTGAAAAAAAAAACTAAGAGGAATCCTTGGAGAGATTACTTGAATAACCGTGTGAAGAATACTTGGATCAAATCTTGGAAGAAATCTCTGAAGAAATCTGGGGAACAAACCCAACTCCCAAGTCTCGGGAGAAATCTTAGGAGGATTTTTTGAAAAATAAAAATCCCCAAAGGCATCCCGGAAGAAAATACCATGATTAATCCCGTAAACAATCTCTGGAAAGTTTCAACTTATGTGTCACGAAAATTTGCTAGAGAAATTCCTGGACAAACCTCAGGTAAAGTCATTGGTACATTTCTTGGAAACATTTTTGGGAGAATTCCAAGAAGAATTCTTGCACTAAACTAGAAATAAAAATCCGGAGAAAATCCGGTAGGAATCGCGGGTGCACTTTCTCACTAAAACTATTAGGAATCCCGGATAGTATCGCTGAAAATATCTCCGGAAGAGTCCTTGGATGATGCCTGGGAAAACCCCATGGCAGAAACCTAATAGGAATCCTCGCAGGAATTTATGAAAAAAAAACCTGAAGGAGTTTCCGGTATGAATCGGGGTTTCAATCTCTAAAAATAAGGACTAATTCCAGGCCGAATCTCAAGGAGAAAAACCTAGAGCAAAGAATCTCAGGAGAAGTCTTGGCTTGGGGCCCAGTAGGAATGATTAAGGGTGTCCAATGTCCATGAAGGGAATTCCAAAACCAAGAAACAAAAACCCCGAATCCCAGAAGAAAATTCCTGGAGAAATTTTTGGGGCAATATTCGGAGCATCCCAGGCACCTTTGTAGTCACACCGAGAAAATCTCTAACATCTAATATCAGAACCTAATGAGAAATACCATTGAAAGCCTCTGCAGAATTCCCAATAAGGAACTCCTAAAGAAACCTGAAGAAAAAATGTTGGAGGAAGTCCAATAAATCTTGAAAGAAAAATATCTGAGAGACAACCCGCGAACAATTCTGGAAGGATTCTGCTAAACATCCTGGAAGAAACTCCTGTAGAAGTCCCAGGGGAAACTATACAAAAACACTCGAATGGTTTAACAGTAAGAACATTGAAAGCGAGATAGGTAAAATCTCTGGAACAAAAAAATATAAGACATTCCAAGAGATATCACTTAAGTTTTTTTTTCTTTTGTGTATTTTAACTTAAATGCTAATTCTACACTATATCACTAAAGTGGTACCAGGACGTTTTTGGATATTTGAGGATCTCAGTGAGTTTCTGGGGGTTCCAATATGTTTCAGGTGGTCTTTTAGGGGCAACAGCATGTAAAAGAGAGCAAGAAAAAAACCGATGCTTCTAAATGTACTGGTACTCGCAGCAAAGAATATTCATAATATTGCATAATTTAATTTTTCTGGTTCAATAATGATTCACTCAGCAATGGATAAATCGCATCAGTTGAACCGCAGCTACCGAAACCATTTTCAATATGTAGTTATCATTAGAACAAAACTCTCAATTATTTGTGCAAACAGTCTGCATCTCGTTTGGTTGGGCCCCGAAGCATATTTGCAGAACAAACGTGATTGATACTTTCCACAACATATTCTCTACCCTTTCCCATCAAAGCGAACCCGGAAAAACCGTTCACAGAAATCGTGCTTTTTTCCGCAAAAATCTTCCCCTCGAGATAGCCATCAGCGGAAAAGATTCGACAAGTGAACTCAACAAATGTGGTTTGGACAGGATAGTGTGCAGTTTCGGACGAAGCGCGGGGGATGGGTAAAACTCTCAAAGAAAGAAACGATTTTTCGCCTCAAACCATCCATCGGAGTGGAATAGCGAAAAAAAAAAATAAAGCTAAAGAGCTGATCCCATCGAATAAAAGGTTGGTATCCTTGATCTGCAACCGGAGAAAAATATCCCCTCCGGCAAATTATAAACAACGAGAATGCGATGCTGTTGCTGCCGTCGTCGTCGCATCGAAACCAGCCAAGGGAGATGATAGCATCCACCTCGCTTCATCCACCTGACCCACATGCAGCAGCAGGGCTCTTTATATTTTGAACATCAGTGCACAGCGAGATACGGCAACGGTATCCTTCCGCACGACTTTCAACTCACCTTCAAATCAAACCAAAGTCGAATCCAAAGTGAGTGTAAGGGGGGCTACCGTCGAAGTGCATCTGCGCGTGGTTTTTTCCATCCTAGCCCGACGACCGAAACAAAGAAGCGAGGGAGTCCTTGGCTTCCGAGTCCGGGAAAATCCTTGAGCTTCAGCTCACGAAGTGGATGGGCTACGGCACGGCACTGCAGCTGCTGTGTAGGTAACCCATCAACGAGCATCAGCCGCATTCAGGTTTAGGGCCAGAGTATGTAAAATGTAAACGGAAAAGCTCCACTCAGTCTTTCGAGAGATGAGAGCTGTGTGATGGATGAACGAGAAAAAAAAACTGGGATTAGGGTGGGGCTCGTAGATAAAGAAAGTGTTTCACGATTGTTGATATTTTTCATCGATTTTTCTTCTTTTATTCATAAGAAACTCTCAACTTGAAAGATCTAATTGCAATTATTGTTCTTCACTCGTACTCCAAGCGAAATCTGGAGAGCATTTTTCTGGAAATCCGGAGAGGAATTCTCTCAAAATCCGGAGATTTTTTCTCTAGAAATCCGGGGAGGATTTCTCTCGAAATCTTGAGAGGATTTCTCTCGAAATCCTGAGAGGATTTCTCTCGAAATCCTGAGAGGATTTTTCTTGAAATCCTGAGAGGATTTCTCTCGACGTCCTGACAGGATTCCTCTCGACATCCTGAGAGGATTTCTCTCGAAATCCTGAGAGGATTTCCCTCGATCTCCTGAGAGGATTTCTCTCGACGTCCTGACAGGATTCCTCTCGACATCCTGAGAGGATTTCTCTCGAAATCCTGAGAGGATTTCCCTCGATCTCCTGAGAGGATTTCCCTCGAAATCCAGAGAGGATTTCCCTCGAAATCCTGAGAGGATTTCCCTCAATCTCCTGAGAGGATTTCCCTCGAAATCCTGAGAGGATTTCCCTCGAAATCCTGGACGGATTTCCCTCGAAATCCTGAGAGAATTTCCCTCGAAATCCTGAGAGGATTTCCCTCGAAATCCTGAAAGGATTTCCCTCGAAATCCTGAAAGGATTTCCCTCGAAATCCTGAGAGGATTTCCCTCGAAATCCTGAGACGATTTCCCTCGAAATCCTGAGAGGATTTCCCTCGAAATCCTGAGAGGATTTCCCTCGAAATCCTGAGAGGATTTCCCTCGAAATCCTGAGAGGATTTCTCTCGAAATCCTGAGAGGATTTCCCTCGAAATCCTGAGAGGATTTCCCTCGAAATCCTGAGAGGATTTCCCTCGAAATCCTGAGAGGATTTCCCTCGAAATCCTGAGAGGATTTCCCTCGAAATCCTGAGAGGATTTCCCTCGAAATCTTGACAAGATTTTTCTCGAAATCTTGAGAAGATTTTCCTCGAAATCTTGAGAAGATTTTCCTAGAAATCTTGAGAGGATTTCCCTCGAAATCCTGAGAGGATTTCCCTCGAAATCCTGAAGGGATTTCCCTCGAAATCCTGAAGGGATTTTCCTCGAAATCCTGAGAGGATTTTCCTCGAAATCCTGAGGGGATTTCCCCGGAAATTCTGAGAGGATTTTTCTGGAATCCTCTCAGGATTTCCAAGGAAATCCTCTCAGGAATTCCCTGGAAATCCTGAGAGGATTATCCTGGAAATCGTTAGAGGATTTCCCTGGAAATCGCGAGAGGATTTCCCTGGAAATCGTGAAAGGACTTCCCTGGAAATTGAGAAAGCATTTCCCTGGAAATCCTGAGAGGATTTCCCTGGAAATCCTGAGAGGATTTCCCTGGAAATCCTGAGAGGATTTCCCTGGAAATCCTGAGAGGATTTCCCAGGAAATCCTGAGAGGATTTCCCAGGAAATCCTGAGAGGATTTCCCAGGAAATTCTGAGAGGTTTTCCCAGGAAATCCTGAGAGGATTTCCCAGGAAATCCTGAGAGGATTTCCCAGGAAATCCTGAGAGGATTTCCCAGGAAATCCTGAGAGGATTTCCCAGGAAATCCTGAGAGGATTTCCCAGGAAATCCTGAGAGGATTTCCCAGGAAATCCTGAGAGGATTTCCCAGGAAATCCTGAGAGGATTTCCCAGGAAATCCTGAGAGGATTTCCCAGGAAATCCTGAGAGGATTTCCCAGGAAATCCTGAGAGGATTTCCCAGGAAATCCTGAGAGGATTTCCCAGGAAATCCTGAGAGGATTTCCCAGGAAATCCTGAGAGGATTTCCCAGGAAATCCTGAGAGGATTTCCCAGGAAATCCTGAGAGGATTTCCCAGGAAATCCTGAGAGGATTTCCCAGGAAATCCTGAGAGGATTTCCCAGGAAACCCTGAGAGGATTTCCCAGGAAATCCTGAGAGGATTTCCCAGGAAACCCTGAGAGGATTTCCCAGGAAACCCTGAGAGGATTTCCCAGGAAATCCTGAGAGGATTTCCCTGGAAATCCTGAGAGGATTTCCCTGGAAATCCTGAGAGGATTTCCCTGGAAATCCTGAGAGGATTTCCCTGGAAATCCTGAGAGGATTTCCCTGGAAATCCTGAGAGGATTTCCCTGGAAATCCTGAGAGGATTTCCCTGGAAATCCTGAGAGGATTTCCCTGGAAATCCTGAGAGGATTTCCCTGGAAATCCTGAGAGGATTTCCCTGGAAATCCTGAGAGGATTTCCCTGGAAATCCTGAGAGGATTTCCCTGGAAATCCTGAGAGGATTTCCCTGGAAATCCTGAGAGGATTTCCCTGGAAATCCTGAGAGGATTTCCCTGGAAATCCTGAGAGGATTTCCCTGGAAATCCTGAGAGGATTTCCCTGGAAATCCTGAGAGGATTTCCCTGGAAATCCTGAGAGGATTTCCCTGGAAATCCTGAGAGGATTTCCCTGGAAATCCTGAGAGGATTTCCCTGGAAATCCTGAGAGGATTTCCCTGGAAATCCTGAGAGGATTTCCCTGGAAATCCTGAGAGGATTTCCCTGGAAATCCTGAGAGGATTTCCCTGGAAATCCTGAGAGGATTTCCCTGGAAATCCTGAGAGGATTTCCCTGGAAATCCTGAGAGGATTTCCCTGGAAATCCTGAGAGGATTTCCCTGGAAATCCTGAGAGGATTTCCCTGGAAATCCTGAGAGGATTTCCCTGGAAATCCTGAGAGGATTTCCCTGGAAATCCTGAGAGGATTTCCCTGGAAATCCTGAGAGGATTTCCCTGGAAATCCTGAGAGGATTTCCCTGGAAACCCTGAGAGGATTTCCCTGGAAATCCTGAGAGGATTTCCCTGGAAATCCTGAGAGGATTTCCCTGGAAATCCTGAGAGGATTTCCCTGGAAATCCTGAGAGGATTTCCCTGGAAATCCTGAGAGGATTTCCCTGGAAATCCTGAGAGGATTTCCCTGGAAATCCTGAGAGGATTTCCCTGGAAATCCTGAGAGGATTTCCCTGGAAATCCTGAGAGGATTTCCCTGGAAATCCTGAGAGGATTTCCCTGGAAATCCTGAGAGGATTTCCCTGGAAATCCTGAGAGGATTTCCCTGGAAATCCTGAGAGGATTTCCCTCGAAATCCTGAGAGGATTTCCCTCGAAATCCTGAGAGGATTTCCCTGGAAATCCTGAGAGGGTTTCCCTGGAAATCCTGAAAGTATTTACCTCGAAATCCTGAGAGGATTTCCCTCGAAATTCTGAGAGGATTTCCCTTGAAATCCTGAGAGGATTTCCCTCGAAATCCTGAGAGGATTTCCCTCGAAATCCTGAGAGGATTTCCCTCGAAATCCTGAGAGGATTTTCCTCGAAATCCTGAGAGCATTTACCTCGAAATCCTGAGAGGATTTCTCTCGAAATCCTGAGAGGATTTCCCTCGAAATCCTGAGAGGATTTCCCTCGAAATCCTGAGAGGATTTCCCTCGAAATCCTGAGAGAATTTCCCTCGAAATCCTGAGAGGATTTCCCTCGAAATCCTGAGAGGATTTCCCTCGAAATCCTGAGAGGATTTCCCTCGAAATCCTGAGAGGATTTCCCTCGAAATCCTGAGAGGATTTCCCTCGAAATCCTGAGAGGATTTCCCTCGAAATCCTGAGAGGATTTCCCTCGAAATCCTGAGAGGATTTCCCTCGAAATCTTGACAAGATATTCCTCGAAATCTTGAGAAGATTTTCCTCGAAATCCTGAGAGTATTACCCTCGAAATCCTGAGAGGATTTCCCTCGAAATCCTGAGAGGATTCTCCTCGAAATCCTGAGAGCATTTACCTCGAAATCCTGAGAGGATTTCCCTCGAAATTCTGAGAGGATTTCCCTTGAATTCCTGAGAGGATTTCCCTCGAAATCCTGAGAGGATTTCCCTCGAAATCCTGAGAGGATTTTCCTCGAAATCCTGAGAGCATTTACCTCGAAATCCTGAGAGGATTTCCCTCGAAGTTCTGAGAGGATTTCCCTTGAAATCCTGAGAGAATTTCCCTCGAAATCCTGAGAGGATTTCCCTCGAAATCCTGAGAGGATTTCCCTCGAAATCCTGAGAGGATTTCCCTCGAAATCCTGAGAGGATTTCCTTCGAAATCCTGAGAGGATTTCCCTCGAAATCCTGAGAGGATTTCCCTCGAAATCCTGAGAGGATTTCCCTCGAAATCCTGAGAGGATTTTCCTGAAAGTCCTGAGAGGATTTTTCTGGAAGCCCTGAGAGGATTTCCCTGGAAGTCCTTAGAGGATTTCCCTGGAAGTCCTCAGAGGATTTCCCTGGAAGTCCTGAGAGGATTTCCCTCATAATCCTAAGAGGATTACCCTCGAAATCCTGAGAGGATTTCCCCCGAAATCCTAAGAGTATTGCCCTCGAAATCCTGAGAGGATTTCCCTCGAAATCCTGAGAGGATTTTCCTCGAAATCCTGAGAGGATTTTCCTCGAAATCCTGAGAGGATTTCCCTCGAAATCCTGAGAGGAATACCCTCGAAATCCTGAGAGGATTTCTCTCGAAATCCTAAGTGGATTTCTCTCGAAATCCTGAGAGGATTTTCCTGGAAGTCCTGAGAGGATTTCCCTCAAAAACCTGAGAGGATTTCCCTGGAAGTCCTGAGAGGATTTCCCTCGAAATCCTGAGAGGATTTCCCTGGAAGTTCTGAGAGGATTTCCCTGGAAGTCCTGAGAGGATTTCCCTGGAGGTCCTGAGAGGATTTCCCTGGAAGTCCTGAGAGGATTTCCCTTGAAGTCCTGAGAGGATTTCCCTGGAAGTCTTGAGTGGATTTCCCTGGAAGTCCTGAGAGGATTTCTCTGGAAGTCCTGAGAGGATTTCTCTGGAAGTCCTGAGAGGATTTCCCTGGAAGTCCTGAGAGGATTTCCCTGGAAGTCCTGAGAGGATTTCACTGGAAGTCCTGAGAGGATTTCCCTGGAAGTCCTGAGAGGATTTCTCTGGAAGTCCTGAGAGGATTTCTCTGGAAATCCTGAGAGGATTTCCCTGGAAGTCCTGAGAGGATTTCCCTGAAAGTCTTGAGTGGATTTCCCTGGAAGTCCTGAGAGGATTTCCCTGGAAGTCCTGAGAGGATTTTCCTAGAAGTCCTGAGACCATTTCCCTGGAAGTCTACATTACTCTACTCTACAATTTATTTGGAATTTTCTGTTATTCTAGGTTTAAATCGTCAGCCCTCGTTACACCCTATCAGCTATCTCCTTCCAGTTGCTATAAATTAACTTCACCTCCATAAATATTGAATTCAGCAGCGCATCTCTTGCATCCGGGCCCCGGTCCAACTCGGAGTGTAACGTGCGGAAAAAAGTAAACAGCACTCCTCTAAGTACATGCAGTCAGTCATCTTCAATCTACGTGCTTTAGTTTTCCACACTGCTGAAGAGGATTCGTTTTTCTCCGCTTCCTATCTCTCTCCGCATCTCTATCTCGCCAAATTGAACACGATGCTTGAAACCTTCGCCCACCGCCCGCCGCACTTGACTGGGTCTTGCTTCGACAGCAAACAGCGCGAAACTGATGGGTATCCTTTTCCTCCTCCCCTTGGTCCGGCTTTCCAGCGTATCTCAGCCAGGATTCCACGGTTTTGATAATTTAATATTGAAGTTTCCATGTTGACTGCAGCTCTGAACGTTTGAGCGGTAAATCCTTGAATAAATTATGCAAATGTGTCGAACTTGCGGTTGAGCTGCCTTCAAGCTGATGAAAGAATATGTACGTCGTTGGTTGATGGACGACCAACCGACCGACCACGATGACGACGATTCTCCAGGGCCCTTCGGGGGGATTGATGGCCGTCGGTTATAAAGCTCCACGCAAACGAACTTCCGAGTTAAGTGAGGGCTGTAAACCTACGGAGCGTCGTTGGTGGTAAAGTCAAGATGTTGAATTTTCTTCTTTTCGGAAGTGAAGTTAAGGAAATGAGCAGCAGGTATTATTAGATGGGTAATCCAGAAAAGATTAAGGGAAATGAGCAAACTCCTTTCTTTGTTGGACGGAGACGGTAGTTGACGAACAACTTTGCATGTTAAGGTTAAATAATAACATGACGGAAGATACTATCAGTGATTGTGCAATTGAGTACCATCAAGTATTTGTTCTGATCTACAATGAATGATTTCTCTTGATTGTTGGAATGAGTTTCCATCAAAATCCAAGAAGAATATTCCTAAACAACCTGGAAGGATTTCATTCAAAACCCTGGAAGGATTTCCTCCGAAATCCTGGAAGGAATTCCCTCGAAATCCTGGAAGGAATTCCCTCGAAATCTTGGAAGGAATTCCCTCGAAATCTTGGAAGGATTTCCCTCGAAATCCTGGAAGGATTTCCCTCGAAATCCTGGAAGGATTTCCCTCGAAATCCTGGAAGGATTTCCCTCGAAATCCTGTAAGGATTCCTCGAAATCCTGGAAGGATTTTCCTCGAAATCCTGGAAGGATTTTCCTCGAAATCCTGGAAGGATTTTCCTCGAAATCCTGGAAGGATTTTCCTCGAAATCCTGGAAGGATTTTCCTCGAAATCCTGGAAGGATTTTCCTCGAAATCCTGGAAGGATTTCCCTCGAAATCCTGGAAGGATTTTCCTCGAAATCCTGGAAGGATTTTCCTCGAAATCCTGGAAGGATTTTCCTCGAAATCCTGGAAGGATTTTCCTCGAAATCCTGGAAGGATTTTCCTCGAAATCCTGGAAGGATTTTCCTCGAAATCCTGGAAGGATTTTCCTCGAAATCCTGGAAGGATTTTCCTCGAAATCCTGGAAGGATTTTCCTCGAAATCCTGGAAGGATTTTCCTCGAAATCCTGGAAGGATTTTCCTCGAAATCCTGGAAGGATTTTCCTCGAAATCCTGGAAGGATTTTCCTCGAAATCCTGGAAGGATTTTCCTCGAAATCCTGGAAGGATTTTCCTCGAAATCCTGGAAGGATTTTCCTCGAAATCCTGGAAGGATTTTCCTCGAAATCCTGGAAGGATTTTCCTCGAAATCCTGGAAGGATTTTCCTCGAAATCCTGGAAGGATTTTCCTCGAAATCCTGGAAGGATTTTCCTCGAAATCCTGGAAGGATTTTCCTCGAAATCCTGGAAGGATTTTCCTCGAAATCCTGGAAGGATTTTCCTCGAAATCCTGGAAGGATTTTCCTCGAAATCCTGGAAGGATTTTCCTCGAAATCCTGGAAGGATTTTCCTCGAAATCCTGGAAGGATTTTCCTCGAAATCCTGGAAGGATTTTCCTCGAAATCCTGGAAGGATTTTCCTCGAAATCCTGGAAGGATTTTCCTCGAAATCCTGGAAGGATTTTCCTCGAAATCCTGGAAGGATTTTCCTCAAAATCCTGGAAGGATTTTCCTCGAAATCCTGGAAGGATTTTCCTCGAAATCCTGGAAGGATTTTCCTCGAAATCCTGGAAGGATTTTCCTCGAAATCCTGGAAGGATTTTCCTCGAAATCCTGGAAGGATTTTCTTCGAAATCCTGGAAGGATTTTCTTCGAAATCCTGGAAGGATTTTCCTCGAAATCCTGGAAGGCTTTTCCTCGAAATCCTGGAAGGATTTTCCTCGAAATTCTGGTAGGATTTTCCTCGAAATCCTGGAAGGATTTTCCTCGAAATCCTGGAAGGATTTTCCTCGAAATCCTGGAAGGATTTTCCTCGAAATCTTGGAAGGATTTCCCTCGAAATCCTGGAAGGATTTCCCTCGAAATCCTGGAAGGATTTCCCTCGAAATCCTGGAAGGATTTCCGTCGAAATCCTGTAAGGATTCCTCGAAATCCTGGAAGGATTTTCCTCGAAATCCTGGAAGGATTTTCCTCGAAATCCTGGAACGACTTTCCTCGAAATCCTGGATGGACTTTCCTCGAAATCCTGGAAGGACTTTCCTCGAAATCCTGGAAGGATTTTCCTCGAAATCCTGGAAGGATTTTCCTCGAAATCCAGGAAGGATTTTCCTCGAAATCCTGGAAGGATTTTCCTCGAAATCCTGGAAGGGTTTTCCTCGAAATCCTGGAAGGATTTTCCTCGAAATCCTGGAAGGATTTTCCTCGAAATCCTGGAAGGATTTTCCTCGAAATCCTGGAAGGATTTTCCTCGAAATCCTGGAAGGATTTTCCTCGAAATCCTGGAAGGATTTTCCTCGAAATCCTGGAAGGATTTTCCTCGAAATCCTGGAAGGATTTTCCTCGAAATCCTGGAAGGATTTTCCTCGAAATCCTGGAAGGATTTTCCTCGAAATCCTGGAAGGATTTTCCTCGAAATCCTGGAAGGATTTTCCTCGAAATCCTGGAAGGATTTTCCTCGAAATCCTGGAAGGATTTTCCTCGAAATCCTGGAAGGATTTTCCTCGAAATCCTGGAAGGATTTTCCTCGAAATCCTGGAAGGATTTTCCTCGAAATCCTGGAAGGATTTTCCTCGAAATCCTGGAAGGATTTTCCTCGAAATCCTGGAAGGATTTTCCTCGAAATCCTGGAAGGATTTTCCTCGAAATCCTGGAAGGATTTTCCTCGAAATCCTGGAAGGATTTTCCTCGAAATCCTGGAAGGATTTCCCTCGAAATCCTGGAAGGATTTCCCTCGAAATCCTGGAAGGATTTCCCTCGAAATCCTGGAAGGATTTCCCTCGAAATCCTGGAAGGATTTCCCTCGAAATCCTGGAAGGATTTCCCTCGAAATCGTGGAAGGATTTCCCTCGAAATCGTGGAAGGATTTCCCTCGAAATCCTGGAAGGATTTCCCTCGAAATCCTGGAAGGATTTCCCTCGAAATCCTGGAAGGATTTCCCTCGAAATCCTGGAAGGATTTCCCTCGAAATCCTGGAAGGATTTCCCTCGAAATCCTGGAAGGATTTCCCTCGAAATCCTGGAAGGAATTCCCTCGAAATTCTGGAAGGATTTCCCACGAAATCCTGGAAGGATTTCCCTCGAAATCCTGGAAGGATTTCCCTCGAAATCCTGGAAGGATTTCCCTCGAAATCCTGGAAGGATTTCCCTCGAAATCCTGGAAGGATTTCCCTCGAAATCCTGGAAGGATTTCCCTCGAAATCCTGGAAGGATTTCCCTCGAAATCCTGGAAGGATTTCCCTCGAAATCCTGGAAGGATTTCCCTCGAAATCCTGGAAGGATTTCCCTCGAAATCCTGGAAGGATTTCCCTCGAAATCCTGGAAGGATTTCCCTCGAAATCCTGGAAGGATTTCCCTCGAAATCCTGGAAGGATTTCCCTCGAAATCCTGGAAGGATTTCCCTCGAAATCCTGGAAGGATTTCCCTCGAAATCCTGGAAGGATTTCCCTCGAAATCCTGGAAGGATTTCCCTCGAAATCCTGGAAGGATTTCCCTCGAAATCCTGGAAGGATTTCCCTCGAAATCCTGGAAGGATTTCCCTCGAAATCCTGGAAGGATTTCCCTCGAAATCCTGGAAGGATTTCCCTCGAAATCCTGGAAGGATTTCCCTCGAAATCCTGGAAGGATTTCCCTCGAAATCCTGGAAGGATTTCCCTCGAAATCCTGGAAGGATTTCCCTCGAAATCCTGGAAGGATTTCCCTCGAAATCCTGGAAGGATTCCCTCGAATCCTGGAAGGATTTCCTCGAAATCCTGGAAGGATTTCCCTTGAAATCCTGGAAGGATTTCCCTTGAAATCCTGGAAGGATTTCCCTCGAAATCCTGGAAGGATTTCCCTCGAAATCCTGGAAGGATTTCCCTCGAAATCCTGGAAGGATTTCCCTCGAAATCCTGGAAGGATTTCCCTCGAAATCCTGGAAGGATTTCCCTCGAAATCCTGGAAGGATTTCCCTCGAAATCCTGGAAGGATTTCCCTCGAAATCCTGGAAGGATTTCCCTCGAAATCCTGGAAGGATTTCCCTCGAAATACTGGAAGGATTTCCCTCGAAATCCTGGAAGGATTTCCCTCGAAATCCTGGAAGGATTTCCCTCGAAATCCTGGAAGGATTTCCCTCGAAATCCTGAAGGATTTCCCTCGAAATCCTGGAAGGATTCCCTCGAAATCCTGGAAGGATTTCCCTCGAAATCCTGGAAGGATTTCCCTCGAAATCCTGGAAGGATTTCCCTCGAAATCCTGGAAGGATTTCCCTCGAAATCCTGGAAGGATTTCCCTCGAAATCCTGGAAGGATTTCCCTCGAAATCCTGGAAGGATTTTCCTCGAAATCCTGGAAGGATTTTCCTCGAAATCCTGGAAGGATTTTCCTCGAAATCCTGGAAGGATTTTCCTCGAAATCCTGGAAGGATTTTCCTCGAAATCCTGGAAGGATTTTCCTCGAAATCCTGGAAGGATTTTCCTCGAAATCCTGGAAGGATTTTCCTCGAAATCCTGGAAGGATTTTCCTCGAAATCCTGGAAGGATTTTCCTCGAAATCCTGGAAGGATTTTCCTCGAAATCCTGGAAGGATTTTCCTCGAAATCCTGGAAGGATTTTCCTCGAAATCCTGGAAGGATTTTCCTCGAAATCCTGGAAGGATTTTCCTCGAAATCCTGGAAGGATTTTCCTCGAAATCCTGGAAGGATTTTCCTCGAAATCCTGGAAGGATTTTCCTCGAAATCCTGGAAGGATTTTCCTCGAAATCCTGGAAGGATTTTCCTCGAAATCCTGGAAGGATTTTCCTCGAAATCCTGGAAGGATTTTCCTCGAAATCCTGGAAGGATTTTCCTCGAAATCCTGGAAGGATTTTCCTCGAAATCCTGGAAGGATTTTCCTCGAAATCCTGGAAGGATTTTCTTCGAAATCCTGGAAGGATTTTCCTCGAAATCCTGGAAGGCTTTTCCTCGAAATCCTGGAAGGATTTTCCTCGAAATTCTGGTAGGATTTTCCTCGAAATCCTGGAAGGATTTTCCTCGAAATCCTGGAAGGATTTTCCTCGAAATCCTGGAAGGATTTTCCTCGAAATCCTGGAAGGATTTTCCTCGAAATCCTGGAAGGATTTTCCTCGAAATCTTGGAAGGATTTCCTCGAAATCCTGGAAGGATTTCCCTCGAAATCCTGTAAGGATTTCCGTCGAAATCCTGTAAGGATTCCTCGAAATCCTTGAAATCCTGGAAGGATTTTCCTCGAAATCCTGGAAGGATTTTCCTCGAAATCCTGGAAGGACTTTCCTCGAAATCCTGGATGGACTTTCCTCGAAATCCTGGAAGGACTTTCCTCGAAATCCTGGAAGGATTTTCCTCGAAATCCTGGAAGGATTTTCCTCGAAATCCAGGAAGGATTTTCCTCGAAATCCTGGAAGGGTTTTCCTCGAAATCCTGGAAGGGTTTTCCTCGAAATCCTGGAAGGATTTTCCTCGAAATCCTGGAAGGATTTTCCTCGAAATCCTGGAAGGATTTTCCTCGAAATCCTGGAAGGATTTCCCTCGAAATCCTGGAAGGATTTTCCTCGAAATCCTGGAAGGATTTTCCTCGAAATCCTGGAAGGATTTTCCTCGAAATCCTGGAAGGATTTTCCTCGAAATCCTGGAAGGATTTTCCTCGAAATCCTGGAAGGATTTCCTCGAAATCCTGGAAGGATTTCCTCGAAATCCTGGAAGGATTTCCCTCGAAATCCTGGAAGGATTTCCTCGAAATCCTGGAAGGATTTCCTCGAAATCCTGGAAGGATTTCCTCGAAATCCTGGAAGGATTTCCTCGAAATCCTGGAAGGATTTCCCTCGAAATCCTGGAAGGATTTCCCTCGAAATCCTGGAAGGATTTCCTCGAAATCCTGGAAGGATTTCCTCGAAATCCTGGAAGGATTTCCCTCGAAATCCTGGAAGGATTTCCCTCGAAATCCTGGAAGGATTTCCCTCGAAATCCTGGAAGGATTTCCCTCGAAATCCTGGAAGGATTTCCCTCGAAATCCTGGAAGGATTTCCCTCGAAATCCTGGAAGGATTTCCCTCGAAATCCTGGAAGGATTTCCCTCGAAATCCTGGAAGGATTTCCCTCGAAATCCTGGAAGGATTTCCCTCGAAATCCTGGAAGGATTTCCCTCGAAATCCTGGAAGGATTTCCCTCGAAATCCTGGAAGGATTTCCCTCGAAATCCTGGAAGGATTTCCCTCGAAATCCTGGAAGGATTTCCCTCGAAATCCTGGAAGGATTTCCCTCGAAATCCTGGAAGGATTTCCCTCGAAATCCTGGAAGGATTTCCCTCGAAATCCTGGAAGGATTTCCCTCGAAATCCTGGAAGGATTTCCCTCGAAATCCTGGAAGGATTTCCCTCGAAATCCTGGAAGGATTTCCCTCGAAATCCTGGAAGGATTTCCCTCGAAATCCTGGAAGGATTTCCCTCGAAATCCTGGAAGGATTTCCCTCGAAATCCTGGAAGGATTTCCCTCGAAATCCTGGAAGGATTTCCCTCGAAATCCTGGAAGGATTTCCCTCGAAATCCTGGAAGGATTTCCCTCGAAATCCTGGAAGGATTTCCCTCGAAATCCTGGAAGGATTTCCCTCGAAATCCTGGAAGGATTTCCCTCGAAATCCTGGAAGGATTTCCCTCGAAATCCTGGAAGGATTTCCCTCGAAATCCTGGAAGGATTTCCCTCGAAATCCTGGAAGGATTTCCCTCGAAATCCTGGAAGGATTTCCCTCGAAATCCTGGAAGGATTTCCCTCGAAATCCTGGAAGGATTTCCCTCGAAATCCTGGAAGGATTTCCCTCGAAATCCTGGAAGGATTTCCCTCGAAATCCTGGAAGGATTTCCCTCGAAATCCTGGAAGGATTTCCCTCGAAATCCTGGAAGGATTTCCCTCGAAATCCTGGAAGGATTTCCCTCGAAATCCTGGAAGGATTTCCCTCGAAATCCTGGAAGGATTTCCCTCGAAATCCTGGAAGGATTTCCCTCGAAATCCTGGAAGGATTTCCCTCGAAATCCTGGAAGGATTTCCCTCGAAATCCTGGAAGGATTTCCCTCGAAATCCTGGAAGGATTTCCCTCGAAATCCTGGAAGGATTTCCCTCGAAATCCTGGAAGGATTTCCCTCGAAATCCTGGAAGGATTTCCCTCGAAATCCTGGAAGGATTTCCCTCGAAATCCTGGAAGGATTTCCCTCGAAATCCTGGAAGGATTTCCCTCGAAATCCTGGAAGGATTTCCCTCGAAATCCTGGAAGGATTTCCCTCGAAATCCTGGAAGGATTTCCCTCGAAATCCTGGAAGGATTTCCCTCGAAATCCTGGAAGGATTTCCCTCGAAATCCTGGAAGGATTTCCCTCGAAATCCTGGAAGGATTTCCCTCGAAATCCTGGAAGGATTTCCCTCGAAATCCTGGAAGGATTTCCCTCGAAATCCTGGAAGGATTTCCCTCGAAATCCTGGAAGGATTTCCCTCGAAATCCTGGAAGGATTTCCCTCGAAATCCTGGAAGGATTTCCCTCGAAATCCTGGAAGGATTTCCCTCGAAATCCTGGAAGGATTTCCCTCGAAATCCTGGAAGGATTTCCCTCGAAATCCTGGAAGGATTTCCCTCGAAATCCTGGAAGGATTTCCCTCGAAATCCTGGAAGGATTTCCCTCGAAATCCTGGAAGGATTTCCCTCGAAATCCTGGAAGGATTTCCCTCGAAATCCTGGAAGGATTTCCCTCGAAATCCTGGAAGGATTTCCCTCGAAATCCTGGAAGGATTTCCCTCGAAATCCTGGAAGGATTTCCCTCGAAATCCTGGAAGGATTTCCCTCGAAATCCTGGAAGGATTTCCCTCGAAATCCTGGAAGGATTTTCCTCGAAATCCTGGAAGGATTTCCTCGAAATCCTGGAAGGATTTCCCTCGAAATCCTGGAAGGATTTTCCTCGAAATCCTGGAAGGATTTCCCTCGAAATCCTGGAAGGATTTCCCTCGAAATCCTGGAAGGATTTCCCTCGAAATCCTGGAAGGATTTCCCTCGAAATCCTGGAAGGATTTCCCTCGAAATCCTGGAAGGATTTCCCTCGAAATCCTGGAAGGATTTCCCTCGAAATCCTGGAAGGATTTTCCTCGAAATCCTGGAAGGATTTTCCTCGAAATCCTGGAAGGATTTTCCTCGAAATCCTGGAAGGATTTTCCTCGAAATCCTGGAAGGATTTTCCTCGAAATCCTGGAAGGATTTTCCTCGAAATCCTGGAAGGATTTTCCTCGAAATCCTGGAAGGATTTTCCTCGAAATCCTGGAAGGATTTTCCTCGAAATCCTGGAAGGATTTTCCTCGAAATCCTGGAAGGATTTTCCTCGAAATCCTGGAAGGATTTTCCTCGAAATCCTGGAAGGATTTTCCTCGAAATCCTGGAAGGATTTTCCTCGAAATCCTGGAAGGATTTTCCTCGAAATCCTGGAAGGATTTTCCTCGAAATCCTGGAAGGATTTTCCTCGAAATCCTGGAAGGATTTTCCTCGAAATCCTGGAAGGATTTTCCTCGAAATCCTGGAAGGATTTTCCTCGAAATCCTGGAAGGATTTTCCTCGAAATCCTGGAAGGATTTTCCTCGAAATCCTGGAAGGATTTTCCTCGAAATCCTGGAAGGATTTTCCTCGAAATCCTGGAAGGATTTTCCTCGAAATCCTGGAAGGATTTTCCTCGAAATCCTGGAAGGATTTTCCTCGAAATCCTGGAAGGATTTTCCTCGAAATCCTGGAAGGATTTTCCTCGAAATCCTGGAAGGATTTTCCTCGAAATCCTGGAAGGATTTTCCTCGAAATCCTGGAAGGATTTTCCTCGAAATCCTGGAAGGATTTTCCTCGAAATCCTGGAAGGATTTTCCTCGAAATCCTGGAAGGATTTTCCTCGAAATCCTGGAAGGATTTTCCTCGAAATCCTGGAAGGATTTTCCTCGAAATCCTGGAAGGATTTTCCTCGAAATCCTGGAAGGATTTTCCTCGAAATCCTGGAAGGATTTTCCTCGAAATCCTGGAAGGATTTTCCTCGAAATCCTGGAAGGATTTTCCTCGAAATCCTGGAAGGATTTTCCTCGAAATCCTGGAAGGATTTTCCTCGAAATCCTGGAAGGATTTTCCTCGAAATCCTGGAAGGATTTTCCTCGAAATCCTGGAAGGATTTTCCTCGAAATCCTGGAAGGATTTTCCTCGAAATCCTGGAAGGATTTTCCTCGAAATCCTGGAAGGATTTTCCTCGAAATCCTGGAAGGATTTTCCTCGAAATCCTGGAAGGATTTTCCTCGAAATCCTGGAAGGATTTTCCTCGAAATCCTGGAAGGATTTTCCTCGAAATCCTGGAAGGATTTTCCTCGAAATCCTGGAAGGATTTTCCTCGAAATCCTGGAAGGATTTTCCTCGAAATCCTGGAAGGATTTTCCTCGAAATCCTGGAAGGATTTTCCTCGAAATCCTGGAAGGATTTTCCTCGAAATCCTGGAAGGATTTCCCTCGAAATCCTGGAAGGATTTCCCTCGAAATCCTGGAAGGATTTCCCTCGAAATCCTGGAAGGATTTCCCTCGAAATCCTGGAAGGATTTCCCTCGAAATCCTGGAAGGATTTCCCTCGAAATCCTGGAAGGATTTCCCTCGAAATCCTGGAAGGATTTCCCTCGAAATCCTGGAAGGATTTCCCTCGAAATCCTGGAAGGATTTCCCTCGAAATCCTGGAAGGATTTCCCTCGAAATCCTGGAAGGATTTCCCTCGAAATCCTGGAAGGATTTCCCTCGAAATCCTGGAAGGATTTCCCTCGAAATCCTGGAAGGATTTCCCTCGAAATCCTGGAAGGATTTCCCTCGAAATCCTGGAAGGATTTCCCTCGAAATCCTGGAAGGATTTCCCTCGAAATCCTGGAAGGATTTCCCTCGAAATCCTGGAAGGATTTCCCTCGAAATCCTGGAAGGATTTCCCTCGAAATCCTGGAAGGATTTCCCTCGAAATCCTGGAAGGATTTCCCTCGAAATCCTGGAAGGATTTCCCTCGAAATCCTGGAAGGATTTCCCTCGAAATCCTGGAAGGATTTCCCTCGAAATCCTGGAAGGATTTCCCTCGAAATCCTGGAAGGATTTCCCTCGAAATCCTGGAAGGATTTCCCTCGAAATCCTGGAAGGATTTCCCTCGAAATCCTGGAAGGATTTCCCTCGAAATCCTGGAAGGATTTCCCTCGAAATCCTGGAAGGATTTCCCTCGAAATCCTGGAAGGATTTCCCTCGAAATCCTGGAAGGATTTCCCTCGAAATCCTGGAAGGATTTCCCTCGAAATCCTGGAAGGATTTCCCTCGAAATCCTGGAAGGATTTCCCTCGAAATCCTGGAAGGATTTCCCTCGAAATCCTGGAAGGATTTCCCTCGAAATCCTGGAAGGATTTCCCTCGAAATCCTGGAAGGATTTCCCTCGAAATCCTGGAAGGATTTCCCTTGGCATCCTGAGAGGATTTAATTTAGTCAAAATATTTAGTTTTAAAATACTTCATTGAATCGTGAATCTCATTCCACTTTTCTTCGGAATGCAAATCACTCATCATCATCCTTCAACTTCAGCCAATCCCCAGTTCTGGTGGCGGAAGCTGCGGTTCATTGTTTCGCCATCATCGTTCACGCCGAACGAACCGACAGCCAACAGACAGATCCCGTCTGCAAATGTGTCCTGTGCTCTGAATATTAACAATAGTAATTACAAATTTCAATATCCGAACCTCTCAATGGCCTTCCATGGATTCCATCTACGAATGAACGTACGAGTGTGCGAGCTGGTTGTACGCCTTGTAATGGACAATCGATTCCATCAGCTCAGCCGCCGCAAAGGCCACCACCCCAGAGCTCGGATTTGGATCCCCAATCCCATCGGTACACACATGATGCAAACATACACTCGCAGCGGATAGTGGGGGTCGTTTTAAGCGTTCGACTGCATTGTATTGCTGGCAGTATACGCACTTCCGCGCAGTTCATCGCCGGAAAAGGGTAAATCTGCTCGGTAAACAATAGTTCCGTGGCCGACCATGCGGGAAGAAGTAAACTGCTTTCCATTGTGCGTGCAGATGTGCGGAGCACATTTGTGTGTAAAACATAAAATGCATTTGCATAAAAAGTTCATTTTGAAAATCAACACGTTAGTCAAGTGTTTCGTCCTCGTTGTCGCCGGGACCCGACCCGGTCCTTAAGGCGAAACTGGAAGCATTTCCTCATTTTTTTGATTTTTGATTTTTTATTAAATGTCGAAGCAATATTTTCAAAATCGGTTTTCGTACACATGTAGAGCATGGATCAAGGTATCTTCTGATTTTTTTTGTGGAGGAAAAAGTTTTCCATTTTTGCAGAAACCATTTTTTTGTGAAATTGTATTCAAAAATGGTTTCTGCAAAAACGAAAAACATTTTCCACCACGAAAAAAAATCAGGAGATACCTTGATCCATACTCTTCATGTGTACGAAAACCGATTTTGAAAATATTGCTTCGTTATTTTATAAAAAATCAAAAACCAAAAAGTGAGGAAATGGATCCCGTTTCGCCTTAACCAGGGCCAACACGACGACGACACGATGTGGTCAGAGATTGACAAGTGGATGATGTTGATGTGAACAACGTACTACTCGCCTCCTTGATGATGATGGTCCCCATCATTGGCACTCATAGCTTTTTATGACCCCTTTCCTCTCTCTGCCTGACCGGAACTCCAACGCCACACGATTTGCCATTATTTTATCAATATGGTACTCGCAACAGGGCAGTGTGGAAAACCATTTCAGTGGAGGCATTGTTCCCGCATGGCCCCTTTACTTATTATCGCCAGTAGCCTATTATTGTTATGGGTGGCTGCGACCGGGCGAAGGTCCATCAAATCCAACACTGATGTCCGAGCGCGAGTGCTGTAATAATAATGCAAATGCATTAGCATGTTTATTATTTCGGTTTTAGTCCATTTAATTTTATCCTGCCACAGCCGTTGTCAAACGAGGTACATGGCGTTTCAGTATTGGCAGAGTAGATTCTATCCGTGGTTGAAGTGGATCTGTATACGGGAAATTGATTACAAATCCTGTAACAGCAAGTGGTGCCAAGTAGGAATAGTTTTATTTGCCACTACAGAAGACCAGAAGACCAGAAGAGCAGAAAATAAGAAGACAAGAAGACCATAACAACTGAAGACAAGGTGACCAGAAGACCCGCAGGGAATGAGACCAGAAGACCAAAAGAGCAGAAGACCAGAAAACCAGAAGACCAGAAGATAAGTAGACCAGAAGATCAGAAGACCAGAAGACCAGAAGACAAGAAGACCAGAAGACCACGTAACCAGAAGATCCGAAGACCAGAAGACCAGAAGAGCAAAAGAAAAGAAGACCAGAAGACCAGAAGACCAGAAGAACAGAAGACTGGAAGACCAGAAGACCAGAAGACCAAAAGAAAAGAAGACCACAAGACCAAGAGACCAGAATACCAGAAGACCAGAAGACCAGAAAGACCAGAAGAACAGAAGACCGGCAGACCAGAAGAACAGAAGACCAGAAGACCAGAAGACTAGAAGACCAGAAGACCACGTAACCAGAAGATCCGAAGACCAGAAGACCAGAAGACCAGAAGACCAAAAGAAAAGAAGACCAGAAGACCAAGAGACCAAAAGACCAGAAGACCAGAAGACCAGAAAGACCAGAAGAACAGAAGACCGGAAGACCAGAAGAACAGAAGACCAGAAGACCAGAAGACTAGAAGACCAGAAGACCAGAACAACTGATGACAAGGAGGTCAGAAGACCAGAAGGGAAGGATACCAAAAGACCAGAAGACCAGAAGACCAGAAGACCAGAAGACCAGAAGACCAGAAGACCAGAAGACCAGAAGACCAGAAGACCAGAAGACCAGAAGACCAGAAGACCAGAAGACCAGAAGACCAGAAGACCAGAAGACCAGAAGACCAGAAGACCAGAAGACCAGAAGACCAGAAGACCAGAAGACCAGAAGACCAGAAGACCAGAAGACCAGAAGACCAGAAGACCAGAAGACCAGAAGACCAGAAGACCAGAAGACCAAAAGACCAGAAGACCAGAAGACCAGAAGACCAGAAGACCAGAAGACCAGAAAACCAGAAGACCAGAAGACCAGAAGACCAGAAGACCAGAAGACCAGAAGACCAGAAGGCCAGAAAATCAGAAGATCAGAAGACCAGAAGACAAGAAGACCAGAAGACCAGAAGACCAGAAGACCAGAAGACCAGAAGACCAGAAGACCAGAATATCAGAAGATCAGAAGACCAGAAGACAAGAAGACCATAAGTCCAGAAGACCAGAAGGCTAGAAGACCAGAAGACCAGAAGACCAGAAGACCAGAAGACCAGAAGACCAGGAGACCAGAAGACCATAAGTCCAGAAGACCAGAAGACCAGAAGGCCAGAAAATAAGAAGATCAGAAGACCAGAAGACCAGAAGACCAGAAGACCAGAAGACCAGAAGACCAGAAGACCAGAAGACCAGAAGACCAGAAGACCAGAAGACCAGAAGACCAGAAGACCAGAAGACCAGAAGACCAGAAGACCAGAAGACCAGAAGACCGGAAGACCAGAAGACCAGAAGACCAGAAGACCAGAAGGCCAGAAAATCAGAAGATCAGAAGACCAGAAGACAAGAAGACCAGAAGACCAGAAGACCAGAAGACCAGAAGACCAGAAGACCAGAAGACCAGAAGACCAGAAGACCAGAAAATCAGAAGATCAGAAGACCAGAAGACCAGAAGACCAGAAGACCAGAAGACCAGAAGACCAGAAGACCAGAAGACCAGAAGAACAGAAGACTAGAAAAGCACAAGAGAACCAGTGACCAGAGGTGCAGATAAACAGAAGAAAAGAAGATCAGAATAATTAAAAATAAAGAAAACCAGGACACCTGCGCTCAGGGTGACCAAAAGAATATAAGAGGAGAAGAGAAGAGAAGCAGATGAACAGAAGAGCAGAAGACAAGAAGACAAGAAAGCCAGAAGACCAGAAGATCAGAAGACCAGAAGACCAGAAGACCAGAACAACTGATGACAATGAGGTCAGAAGACCAGAAGGGAAGGATACCAAAAGACCAGAAGACCAGAAGACCAGAAGACCAGAAGACCAGAAGACCAGAAGACCAGAAGACCAGAAGACCAGAAGACCAGAAGACCAGAAGACCAGAAGACCAGAAGACCAGAAGACCAGAAGACCAGAAGACCAGAAGACCAGAAGACCAGAAGACCAGAAGACCAGAAGACCAGAAGACCAGAAGACCAGAAGACCAGAAGACCAGAAGACCAGAAGACCAGAAGACCAGAAGACCAGAAGACCAGAAGACCAGAAGACCAGAAGACCAGAAGACCAGAATACCAGAAGACCAGAAGACCAGAAGACCAGAAGACCAGAAGGCCAGAAAATCAGAAGATCAGAAGACCAGAAGACAAGAAGACCAGAAGACCAGAAGTAGACAGCAGCGACCAGAGGTCAGAAGACCAGAAGGACCAGAAGACCAGAAAGACAGAAGACCAGAAGACCAGAAGACCATAAGACCAGAAGACCAGAAGACCAGAAGACCAGAAGACCAGAAGACCAGAAGACCAGAAGACCAGAAGACCCATAAGACCGAAGACCAGAGACCAGAAGACCAGAAGACCAGAAGACTCAGAAGACCAGAAGACCAGAAGACCAGAAGACCAGAAGACCAGAAGACCAGAAGACCAGAAGACCAGAAGACCAGAAGACCAGAAGACCAGAAGACCAGAAGACCAGAAGACCAGAAGACCAGAAGACCAGAAGACCAGAAGACCAGAAGACCAGAAGACCAGAAGACCAGAAGACCAGAAGACCAGAAGACCAGAAGACCAGAAGACCAGAAGACCAGAAGGCCAGAAAATCAGAAGATCAGAAGACCAGAAGACAAGAAGACCAGAAGACCAGAAGACCAGAAGACCAGAAGACCAGAAGACCAGAAGACAAGAAGACCAGAAGACCAGGAGACCAGAAGACCAGAAGACCAGAAGACCAGAAGACCAGAAGACCAGAAGACCAGAAGACCAGAAGACCAGAAGACCAGAAGACCAGAAGACCAGAAGACCAGAAGACCAGAAGACCAGAAGACCAGAAGACCAGAAGACCAGAAGACCAGAAGACCAGAAGACCAGAAGACCAGAAGACCAGAAGACCAGAAGACCAGAAGACCAGAAGACCAGAAGACCAGAAGACCAGAAGACCAGAAGACCAGAAGACCAGAAGACCAGAAGACCAGAAGACCAGAAGACCAGAAGACCAGAAGACCAGAAGGCAAGAAGACAAGAAGACAAGAAGACATCTTCTTGTCTTCTTGTCTTCTTGTCTTCTTGTCTTCTTGTCTTCTTGTCTTCTTGTCTTCTTGTCTTCTTGTCTTCTTGTCTTCTTGCTTCTCTTCTTGTCTTCTTGTCTTCTTGTCTTCTTGTCTTCTTGTCTTCTTGTCTTCTTGTCTTCTTGTCTTCTTGTCTTCTTGTCTTCTTGTCTTCTTGTCTTCTTGTCTTCTTGTCTTCTTGTCTTCTTGTCTTCTTGTCTTCTTGTCTTCTTGTCTTCTTGTCTTCTTGTCTTCTTGTCTTCTTGTCTTCTTGTCTTCTTGTCTTCTTGTCTTCTTGTCTTCTTGTCTTCTTGTCTTCTTGTCTTCTTGTCTTCTTGTCTTCTTGTCTTCTTGTCTTCTTGTCTTCTTGTCTTCTTGTCTTCTTGTCTTCTTGTCTTCTTGTCTTCTTGTCTTCTTGTCTTCTTGTCTTCTTGTCTTCTTGTCTTCTTGTCTTCTTGTCTTCTTGTCTTCTTGTCTTCTTGTCTTCTTGTCTTCTTGTCTTCTTGTCTTCTTGTCTTCTTGTCTTCTTGTCTTCTTGTCTTCTTGTCTTCTTGTCTTCTTGTCTTCTTGTCTTCTTGTCTTCTTGTCTTCTTGTCTTCTTGTCTTCTTGTCTTCTTGTCTTCTTGTCTTCTTGTCTTCTTGTCTTCTTGTCTTCTTGTCTTCTTGTCTTCTTGTCTTCTTGTCTTCTTGTCTTCTTGTCTTCTTGTCTTCTTGTCTTCTTGTCTTCTTGTCTTCTTGTCTTCTTGTCTTCTTGTCTTCTTGTCTTCTTGTCTTCTTGTCTTCTTGTCTTCTTGTCTTCTTGTCTTCTTGTCTTCTTGTCTTCTTGTCTTCTTGTCTTCTTGTCTTCTTGTCTTCTTGTCTTCTTGTCTTCTTGTCTTCTTGTCTTCTTGTCTTCTTGTCTTCTTGTCTTCTTGTCTTCTTGTCTTCTTGTCTTCTTGTCTTCTTGTCTTCTTGTCTTCTTGTCTTCTTGTCTTCTTGTCTTCTTGTCTTCTTGTCTTCTTGTCTTCTTGTCTTCTTGTCTTCTTGTCTTCTTGTCTTCTTGTCTTCTTGTCTTCTTGTCTTCTTGTCTTCTTGTCTTCTTGTCTTCTTGTCTTCTTGTCTTCTTGTCTTCTTGTCTTCTTGTCTTCTTGTCTTCTTGTCTTCTTGTCTTCTTGTCTTCTTGTCTTCTTGTCTTCTTGTCTTCTTGTCTTCTTGTCTTCTTGTCTTCTTGTCTTCTTGTCTTCTTGTCTTCTTGTCTTCTTGTCTTCTTGTCTTCTTGTCTTCTTGTCTTCTTGTCTTCTTGTCTTCTTGTCTTCGTGTCTTCGTGTCTTCTTGTCTTCTTGTCTTCTTGTCTTCTTGTCTTCTTGTCTTCTTGTCTTCTTGTCTTCTTGTCTTCTTGTCTTCTTGTCTTCTTGTCTTCTTGTCTTCTTGTCTTCTTGTCTTCTTGTCTTCTTGTCTTCTTGTCTTCTTGTCTTCTTGTCTTCTTGTCTTCTTGTCTTCTTGTCTTCTTGTCTTCTTGTCTTCTTGTCTTCTTGTCTTCTTGTCTTCTTGTCTTCTTGTCTTCTTGTCTTCTTGTCTTCTTGTCTTCTTGTCTTCTTGTCTTCTTGTCTTCTTGTCTTCTTGTCTTCTTGTCTTCTTGTCTTCTTGTCTTCTTGTCTTCTTGTCTTCTTGTCTTCTTGTCTTCTTGTCTTCTTGTCTTCTTGTCTTCTTGTCTTCTTGTCTTCTTGTCTTCTTGTCTTCTTGTCTTCTTGTCTTCTTGTCTTCTTGTCTTCTTGTCTTCTTGTCTTCTTGTCTTCTTGTCTTCTTGTCTTCTTGTCTTCTTGTCTTCTTGTCTTCTTGTCTTCTTGTCTTCTTGTCTTCTTGTCTTCTTGTCTTCTTGTCTTCTTATCTTCTTGTCTTCTTGTCTTCTTGTCTTCTTGTCTTCTTGTCTTCTTGTCTTCTTGTCTTCTTGTCTTCTTGTCTTCTTGTCTTCTTGTCTTCTTGTCTTCTTGTCTTCTTGTCTTCTTGTCTTCTTGTCTTCTTGTCTTCTTGTCTTCTTGTCTTCTTGTCTTCTTGTCTTCTTGTCTTCTTGTCTTCTTGTCTTCTTGTCTTCTTGTCTTCTTGTCTTCTTGTCTTCTTGTCTTCTTGTCTTCTTGTCTTCTTGTCTTCTTGTCTTCTTGTTTTCTTGTCTTCTTGTCTTCTTGTCTTCTTGTCTTCTTGTCTTCACGTTTGCGTGTGGGTTGAGATTCTAGTCCATTTTCACCTGTTTTTCGAAAGTTTACTTCATGGTAATGCAAAATGGGATGTGATCTTCAATGTCATTTGTTGTTGATGTTATCATTTTGTCTTCTTTACTTCTTGAGTTTGTTATTTTATGATTTCCTTGCCATTAAGAATTCTCGGTTTGAGTCATTGATTGGGTTCTAGTTATTATTTTAATTTTATGTTGGTTTGACCGTCGTATCTCTTCTTATCGTAGTGATTTCTTGTCTTCCATATTTTTGAACTTACATTAAAATTTCTCGAAAAATAAACATTTAACAGAGAAGACAAAGGATGCAATTTTTTTCCAGCCATCAAACAGTCTAAAATTTGCACTCAATATTTACTGAAACAACACCATCGTAGCTGGGGTTGCAGCAAACAAGAAGCATCCGCAGAGGCAAAAAGACTCTATGCAATAAAATAAGACAGAATGTACACAATAACCACCACATTCCATTCTCCCAAAACGGAACCTCACCTTCGCCTTTTAGCTGGGTGACGACACCAGAGCAGAAGACACCCAGGAGAATAAGTGATTGTGTATCTTTCGCCATGTGGAAAATGCATCTTCTTCCTGTCTGTGGTGACGATAAGGATTCGTCGGGCTAACAAGCAGGGCATGGCAAATATTTTCTCTTCCAGCAAACGGAGAAACATTATTCATTTTTTTGTTCAGAAGAAATAAAAAGAACCCAACAAAAAAAGAAAAGAAGCGAGCTGTATCGTAACACCTTACAAAAGTCATCAGCTTAAATGGGTGTCTCTTTTTCCCGTTTTTGTTGCTCCCTGGGAAGCAAAGTGTTAATTATGTGACACTGGCAAAGCTTCTGCAGTGGAAAAGGACTTGTCAGTTTCATTTTTTTTCCTCCATCCAAACCACACTTTTACACCTTATTTCATCTTGGTGCAATTTATTTTTACTGCTTGCAATCATGCCACTGACAGACACACGACTAGCTGACTGACTGACGGCCATTACCGTTACTCCCGAAAGAAGGAAGCGCATTTTTCCTTCGCTTTTCGGCGGCTCCAAGGTGCGGGCGTCCTGGTGTGTGAAATGTAATATGACGACGACGGTGACGATCCGGCAAACACATGCCCCCGCCGCTATTCAGGGGCTCAAATGGAGTGAAATTTACACCCGACCGCGAATTATGGGTGCTAATAATAAAATAAAAGCATTCGCGATTCTGCGGTTGAACGTCGCGTTAGTGTTTTTCCTGCACCTGCACCAGAGTATGTGGAGAAGGATTTCATTTTCGCGAACAGCGTTGTGTCGTCGTCACATCATCACCACAGGACGTCAGGTTTGTGGCGGTGATTGAGTTCAATTTAGCACCACGCTAAATGGCTATGGTGACGATTGACAGACGTTGCTGATGTGCTTTTCCAGATCATTGCCCAGCTAAATCTGACGCGTCGTCGATTTTATTCCATTTCATTTTGCACCCACCGCTGGTTTCTGGCCGTTTGGCCAAAAGGGTAATTTCATTTAGTTTTGAAGAATTTCTAAGAACTTTCATATAATCAAAATGGCTTTCTGATTTCTTTTGGTTTATAACCCACCAAGTTTTTTAAAACATGTTTTTGGTACATGAATAAACATTTACATTTCAGTTATAAATAGCTGTGTAAAGCATTATTTGTGACGAACTACTTCAATAGAACCATAGAGAACAATTCACAAAGACATTTCTTACATCTCACTAAAGCGAGCCATCAGGAGCGGATATCTACTCCGTTGGACACAAGCAATGAAAGTAACTTCCATCTAGGGCACCGAAAGAACTTCCATTCAACTTTTCATTTTGCGCTTTCGAGAAAAGATGAACATTTTCTCATCGTGCTACCATTCCGATACTCGTTTTGCTCTAATTAATTTTTCCTTTGACAAACTGAAAGCAAAATGTTCATACGCAGCAACTTTCCGAAGCGCGAGGTGGAAGTGGTGGTGGTGGTGGTTTGGGAAAATCCAAGTCCCACCGAGACGAGAGAACAACCATTATTATGGATTTAATGGACTCGGCAGCCAGCTACGCTGCAATGCGTCGACGACGATATCCGTGTCTCAAGGTTGACCCTCCCGTGGGGCTGCACTTGGGCGATTCAAGGATAACGAAACGAATGTGAGCTTTAAAGTGTGATTTAGTGCTGTCGATGGATTGCGAAAGGCTGGGAAGTGTAAGATCACGTGGTAAGTCTGACTTAAACGATGTGTGGAGATCATAATAATATTTTCACTTTTCGTTCAATTGCATTTAGAACCTTCTTTATTGGATCTAGTTCTGTGCCAATCGTTACCAGTCTCTAGGGGCATTAAGTGCCCTGAGGTTCTCCCATATGTGCTCTAAATGCAAACAGCCATCATGTGCGCGGCCTGCCACGGAGTCTACAGCCTCGTCCTGGCATTCTACTGAACATCATACACTGAATTCTTTTTTTACACGACTTTTTTTTACGCGATTTTATTTTGCACGACTTTTTTTACGCGATTTTCTCGAAGTTACGCGACTTTTTGCCTTTCTCGTACACTAAGTGTACTTGAAAGGCTATATGTTCACTCCAAAAACGACTTTTTGATAGAAGGCTCGGAGGGTCAAGTCACATATACCAATCAACTCAGCTCGACGAATTGAGGTGATGTCTGTGTGTGTGTATGTGTGTGTGTGTGTATGTGTGTGTGTGTGTATGTGTGTGTGTGTATGTGTGTGTACAAATAAACTCACATCACTTTTTGGCAGTAAACCTCAACCGATTTTAATGACCGACGGTTCATTCGACGCGGAATCTGGTCCCATTGTTTCCTATTGAAAATGGTTCGGATCGGTCCAGCCGTTCCGGAGTTATGGCCATTTACGTGTTCCGGACCAGTACCCTTGGAAGGGGCCATACATAAAAATGTAACAAACACATACATGCGACACATCAAACTGCGGCATTTTGCATAACCTGATGAACAGTTAGCAAGAAAACAGTCTCAGACCATATCTGAACCGGTAGTGTTCCGGAACCGGTTCCGGGAGTCCCACCGGAAGTGGCCAAATATAGAAGTGAACCAAATCCATGCATGCGACACATCAAATTGCGGCATTTTGGATAACCTGATGAACAATCAGCAAGAAAACAGTCTCAGACCATATCTGAACCGGTAGTGTTCCGGAACCGGTTCCGGGAGTCCCGCCGGAAGTGGCCAAATATAAAAGTGAACCAAATCCATGCATGCGATTCATCAAATTGCGGCATTTTGGATAACCTGGTGAACAATAAGCAAGAAAACAGTCTCAGACCATATCTGAACCGGCAGTGTTCCGGAACCGGTTCCGGGAGTCCCGCCGGAAGTGGCCGAATATAAAAGTGAACCAAATCCATGCATGCGACACATCAAATTGCGGCATTTTGGATAATTAGATGAACAATCAGCGAGAAAACAGTCTCAGACCATATCTGAACCGGTAGTCAATGATGCAAATGATCACCTCACTAGTGCTCATCACAACTCATCAACTGTATATATATCGCGTGCGATTGAACTGTGCACTGATCAGCGATGACCAGCAGCAAAGAGGTGGCAAAACGAACATGATGTAAATCACAAACGATTTTGCACACATCTGACTGTGCCGCCACACGCTCGCCCGAACAGCCGAACCATACCGAATAGGTTGGTTTGCGAAGCTACGGTACGAACGCTCGACACGCACACAGAAGCAACATTCGCATGTACCGATACCATACTAATAAAGTTTCCAGCCAACGATGCTTCGCGATAAGCTGTCGAAAAGCATCGAAAGCGATGAAATGAGATGCTTGGCTAGAACGCAACGGCTCAACGGCGAAAAGGAAGAGCCAACTATGCTGAGCAGTGTTGAGTCCGTTCGTGTGCTACTCGTATGGTAGGTTGATTGAATAAAGCGAGGATGGGTGAAAACGTATTCGTTGTCGAAAGCAAATCGCATCATTTCGCGAATGTTTTCATCAAATAGCAAGCTTGCCGGTAGTGTTCCGGAATCGGCTCCGGGAGTCCCACCGGAAGTGGCCAAATATAGAAGTGAACCAAATCCATGCATGCGACACATCAAATTGCGGCATTTTGGATAACCTGATGAACAGTCAGCAAGAAAACAGTCTCAGACCATATATGAACCGGTAGTGTTCCGGAAACGGTTCCGGGAGTCCCGCAGGAAGTGGCCAAATATAAAAGTGAACCAAATTCATGCATGCGATATATCAAAGCGCGACTTTTTTGATAACCCAATGAAAGGTTGGAATAAAAAAAGACTCAGACCATATCTGAACCGGCAGTGTATCGGAACCAGTTCCGGATGTCCCGCTGGAAGTTCATACATAAAAGTGACCAAACCCATGCATGCGGCACATCAAACTACGGCATTTTCGATAACCTGATGAGCAGTTAGCAAGAAAACAGTCTCAGACCTTATATGAACCGGTAGTGTTTCAGAACCGGTTCCGGGTGTTCCGCCGGAAGTGACCGTATATAAAAGTTGACAAAACTCTTGCATGCGGCAAATCAAATCACGGCTTTTTCGACAACTTGATGACCGGTTATTGAGGAAGTAGGCCAAGACCACATTATGGACTGTCAGTAGTGCCGAAACTAGTTCACTCCGAAAGCGGCTAAATATAAAATTGAACCAAACCCATGGCTTTTTTGATAACCTAATAAACTTTAGCAAGCAAATAGGCTCAGACTATTTAAGAGACTATCGGTTGTGTTTCGCAACCGGTTCCGGGCCGGAAGTGACACCAAACCCATGCATGCGATACCTCAAATCACGGCTTTTTAGGTAACATGATGAACAGTTGCAAGAAAATAGACGCAAGCCCTATCAGTGTGTTACGGAACTGATTACGGGTGTCCCGCCAGAAATGATCAAATGTAAAAGAGAACCAATACATGCGACATATCGATGACTTATTCAGTAACAAGATAAACGGTTAACCAACAAATAATCTCAGATCATATTGTAACCAACGGGTTCCAATTTCTCCACATAGGCCCAAATAAATTATATGTTTTGTTTTCATTCTTTTCATTCAATAACTTTTGCTCGATGGAGTCCCATGGTCGATTATCTCGCATCAGCGAGTGTTGTCGCATCCAGGCAGGGCAACCGGTATCGAGGGATAGGATTGTATCCCGCCACAGCATATAGGGTGCCCCGTCTATTTCTGGCAAGATAATCGATCATGGAAGTGAGAGTGACTATTAAATACTTAAAATTGAATTTATAGAATATTAAGGGCAAACTATTTAAAGTACATTGAAATTATATAACCAAGAATAAAACTAACGTTACTCACAGAAATTAAAAGATTGCTTCAAAAGAGGGCGATGTTAGCCCCATTTAAATTAAACTTTTAATTTCTGTCTACATTTAGCTAGGAATCAAACTAACCCCAAAAGCGCCTAGGTCACTCTCAAAACAAAACAAAAACAGCTAGGATAGAATAACCGTCGATACAAAATTCATCGCTGGATCTGTATGAGGTGTCTACCTATGAAACTTGGCGTCAAACGGAGATCGGGGTAATGACTGCTAGAACTGCGTTTGCGTGCGTTTTTGGAGTTTTTAGAGAGTGAGAGTTCCGGGAGGCGGCTGGAGAAGAGGGATATAAAAGGAGGTGGAGCCATGTGAGAAGGGCTCTTTTTTAATAGTTTTTTTGACACTAGTGCCACGGGAACGCGGTTACTCAAGCGCGGTTTGTGAAACCGAAAGTTACATTCGGGCGTAAATAGTGAAGTGTATCAGTGAGAGGTCGGAAATTCGCGGAGTGGTGTCCTTTGGACCAAAAAGCGTGGCTATCGGTGCCGGCAGTGACAGAGTCACATAGTTAGAGGTCCGATAGTTTCGACGCATGCCCGAATTCAGTTTAGTGCGATTTCCCCTCCAATAAAACCACTCCCTTAGAGAAGTGCACCCTGTGACGATACACGAAAAAATCTAGTGTCCGCTTGAGCTCGTCCAGATCGTTCGTCAACATACGATCCCGCGACCCGTTGATCGACCACATGGTTGACCCTACCTTGTTGATCTCGCCCTAATGATCGATAAGTCATATGGATGACCCCCGAAGACGATATCCAGAGACCGGCATCCCACGAAGAACCCTGCCTCCACCGCACCCCGTCCCACCTCGCCAGGCCCGCCACGAACACCACCTCAATGCGCACCACCACGACCACAACCGGACCCCGCAAGCCTCCGTTACCCGTCAAGCCATCGTTCATCGTGTGAAGGGGAGCTCGCGCCGATCCACAAGAGCTCGTTACCACCACCAGCGCGACCGGCAAGTCGCTCCCGAACGTATGTGAGTACCCCTTCTTCAATTATCAGTTAGTCCCGGATCAGCCGTCCGTCCGGCCGCTTCGATGCAGCAAGGCGCCCACCGATATGCTAGCCAACGTAAAAATTGTGAATTCCCTTGATTTTTTTTTAATAACAATTGAATATGCCTAAAATCCGTGTTTTTATCGAGAAAACGAATTGAATTGTGAGGTCTTTTTGGAGAAGGTAAGTGCCAATGTGTCGTTCCGCCCCCTAGTTTGCCCTGAGAAGGAGTATTTAGCCGGGATTTGCATCGCTCGACCTAGTAGTAGTGAAGAGTATGTTACAATATTTTGGAGAACCGGTAGTGTTCCAGAATTGGTGACAAGACGAGTAACGCGTCAGAAGTGGTAAAATATAGAAAGGAACTAAACCATAGCGGCGTTTTTAATAATCTGATAAACAGTCAACAAGAAAATAGTCTCAGGCCACAGTAGTTCGGAATCGGTTGTGGGTGTGATTTGATAAAAGTGAACCAAAACCATGCATGCGATACATAAAATCGCGGCATTTTCAAAAAATTGCCGAACGGTTAGCAAGAAATAGCCTCAAATCACATCAATTTCCGGCTTTTCAGGTCACGTGATGAACAGTTGACAAAAACATAGTCTAAGACCATATTTGAGACAACCGGAATCAATTCCAGGTGTCCCGCCGGAAGTAGTCAAACGTAAAATTTAACCAAACCCATGCAAGCTGCACATCAAATAGCGGAATTATAAAGGCTAACAAAATAAATGTCAAAGCGATAAATCAAATTGTGGCTTTTTTGATAGCATGTAAACGTTGGGTAAGATTATAAATGAAGAAATGATCAAAGTCTTCATATATGCGAGAGAACGAAATCGTGACCAAAGCAATCTCTTCAAATCACACCATTTCAGATTCCTGCGGTGTAAATGTATAGTAGGATGGATCAACGTTTTATATAAAAATATAATTTAATCGCGTCAACCTTATACAGTTTTTCAATCTTCAATATCCTTATGCTTCTAAAATTACTGCTCACAATTTGGGTGCGGCTGGTTAAGCCCTCACTTTTCTCATTGCGATTGAAATTCGAATGGAAAATTTACATTTTCTGCATTTTCCTAGTAGGAAGGTCAAATTTTACATGAATCGTGTTACCAATGATAATAAAATATAGCCTAAAGCGTACTGAAATAAACATTGGCGAAGATCACAAAGTGATCTGTGATTGTGAAT
The DNA here is from genome assembly GCF_035046485.1 of Aedes albopictus. NCBI lineage: Eukaryota > Metazoa > Arthropoda > Insecta > Diptera > Culicidae > Aedes > Aedes albopictus. The sequence continues at coordinate 40,282,637 of NC_085136.1, forward strand.
AAAGTTAACCTTTTTCAAGCATTAGCTGACGCTCACCCCGCTGCCGTAGTGGATGGAATGGGGTCACAATGACCCCAATACACGACTAGGGTCAAGGTGGTCAAGCTGTCAACTGAGAGGTCTGATCTTTTTCTGCTCTGTTTTGTTGTTGAACATAACATCGGAATATGTATCATCAATAAGTTTCGAAAATCGATGATGGCTTTGTTAAAATTATTGCTAGTGTAGAGTGTTTTCAGGATTCAGGAACATTTTGGCTAACGTCGAAGAAAAGTTTATGAGTACATATTCGACGAGAAAGGCACTATCACCACTAGGTGGATTAATCAGGGTTTTTTTACGCGATTTTGGTCATTTGCGGAGGGCAAATCGCGTAAAAAAAATTTTCTTTTGATTTTTTTTGCGCGAATTCTCGAAGTTACGCGAACTTTTTTTACACGATCTTTTTTTGCGCGAACGCATCCATCGCGTAAAAACAGAATTTAGTGTATTCGCTTATCCTTTTTCCTGCATCCCAAGTAGACGTGTGAGCCACCGCACAGCTTCTTCAGTAATTTCTGCATGAGTCTGGAGCATTGCTCTTGATATTATTTCAGTTTTTTTTTACAGGAATCCATTATGGGATTCGTCCTGAAATTCCATCGCAATGCACATTTGTCGCAGATTTTTCACAGATTTTTACAGGAGTTCTTTCAGGAATTTGTATAAAACTTCATTCAAGTATGCCTTCTTGAAGTTCTATCAGGAACTAATATAGAAGTTCCTTCTTTCAAGGGTTGATTCCAACGTTCTTTCAGGGATCTCCCCAGTAGTTCCAAACCGATTTGAGGGTGTCTACAGAAGTTTCATTAGGGATTCCTTCAGAAGTTCCCTTAGATATTCCAACAGGAGTTCCATCAGAGACTCTTTCAGGAAGATTCAGGGATTTCTTCAGGAGATCCATCAGGGATGGATTTAGAAGTTCAGTCACGAATTCTTACAGGAGGTCCCTTAGAGATTAGTCTGAGAGTTATTTCGGGGATTCCTTCTGAAGTTTCATCCGGAGTTCCTTTTGGGATTATTCCAGGAACTCCTGCAGAGATTTCTCATGCAGATATTTCTGTGAGATATGTATAGTTCTGGCTGCACAGAGCTATGATTATGAGATTAACCACAGCAGGCGATCTGATGCTATGAACTGTAAAGTTCACACCGTTGACATCATTGAGTGTATAGTAAGGTTGTATAGCAACCACTGTCCATGACAACCAACCGCATTTACTCTCGTCACTTGCGAACCGTCGTCAGCCTGGGTAAGTTGTGTGTGCCCCATGTGAGGGGTGATTCCTTCCTGAATAAATCCTAAACTCCACAGCTCTTTCAGAAATTCCTTCTGGGATTTCTCCAGAAGTTCCATCGGATATCCCTTTAGGAGTATCTTCAGTTATCTCTCCAGGATTTCTTTCAGAGATTCTTTTAGTAGAATCGAAGGACACCTCTAAGAGAATCCAGGGATTCCTCCAGAAGTTTCTTCAGGGATTAGTTTAGGAGTTCCTTCTAAGATTCCTGCAGAAATTCCTTTAGGAATTTCTTCATAAGTATAATTTTTTGGAAATTTTTTCAGGGAGTTTCGGGGATGCCTCTAAGCTCTAGGAGTTGCATCATAAATTTCTTCAGAAAATCCTACAGGATTTCCTTCAAGAATTTCTTTATGATTAAAATCAGACATATCTCCAGGATTTCCTTCATGGAGTTCCAACGAGAAGAATTCCTCCAGGAAATTGTTCCATAATTCCTATTGAAAACCCTACGGGGATTCCTCATGCAAATCCTTTGTAGAATCCGCTTGTAAATCTTTCTGAGACTCCTCCTGAAGTTCCTTCGCGTATTTCTCTTGCAAATCCTTCGGGGCTTCCTTTTTCAAGCATTCCATTCAAATTCCTTTCATGCTGGAATTTCTCTGGGAATGCCTGATGAATTTTTTTTGGGGTTTCCTGTTGAAATTATTTCGGAAATTTCTGCTGAAATTCTTCTCAAGATTCCTCCTAGCATTTGTTTGGTGGTTCATTCTGATATTTTTTTCGGAAATTCCTCTTGCAGTTCTTTAGGGTATTTCTCAGGAATTTCTTTGAGGATTCCTCCTGAAAATCCTTTGGGGATTCCCTTTCCCTTGGTGATTTTGGTTGAAATTCTGTCGGGGAGTACTTTGGTGATTTTTCGCTTTGAATCCCATTGGGAATTCCTGCTGGAATTCTTTTGGGGATTCTTTCTGGAAATCTTTCGATGATTCCTCCTGCAATTCCTTTGATGATTTTTTCTAGAAATTTTCTCCCAATTCCTCTGGGGTTCCTGCTGGAATTCTTTCAAGCAATCCTGCTGGATTTTTACCGGGAATTCCTTTTAGAAATACTTCGCGGTTTCCTGTTGCAGTTTTTTAGGGGATTCTGTCGTAGAGCATCCGACCGAAATAGTTTTATGAACTCTTCATGACCTTCGCCAGAACGTACCTTTTCCTTCGTCCAATCCAATCCTTCCTGTTTTTCCTTAAATGCCTACTCCTTATCCTTCCCAGGTTTCGTCGTTGATCCTTATTCCGCCCGTAGGTCTCCCTTCACATATAACACAAACACCGTTTTCACAAATAACACATTTATTTAAAAAAAACTACATTTATTTACACGAACATTTATTACTTAATCTAAAATAAACTGCAAAGGTTCGCCCCTTGCAATAGCTCGCGACGACGGACTGATATACACTGATCTGCTCTCCTCCCAATGACCAGCCATTCTGCAGTGGTCGTAGGTAGGTCGAGTGTCCGAATCGGTTCACCACCACGTAGCCACAGTTGCTCAGTTTCCAACGGAGTTCCTATACACGGCGAGTATTACTACTGTTGGCTGCGTCCGTACAAATAATTGGTGAGCTCGCAGACAGATTCCTTTTGCAATTTCTTCAGATATTCCTCCTGGAAATCCTTCGTAGAATCCACCTGTAAATCCTTCTGGGACTCCTTCTGAAGTTCCTTCCGTTTGGGCTTCGGGAATTCTTTCATGACATTCCTTTAAAATTGCAATCGGGGATGTCTCTGGAAGTTTCTGCATGGATCTCGCTAAGAGAAATTCTTGGTCCACCAGAGATATCTGCAGAAGTCCCTTCAGGGATTGTTCCAAGAGTTTTTTCATGGATTCCTCCTGCAGTTCCATCAAGGTACCTCACGGATTTTTTTTTCAGGAATGTCACCTGGAAAATTTTCGGAGATTTTTTACCCTGAATAGTGTGACCTTGTTGTCAAATTTGATATCTTTTATATAAAATAGTCGGCGCACAGTTCTTCCAAAGCAGCCTGTGTTACCAGATTGAGGAGAAAAAACAATGGCAAAGATGAAAACATTTGACCCTAGTGTCAAAATTATCGATGAAATTATCGATCATGATCACGATCATTGAATGCTGTCCAATACGCATTATCAGTAAAAAAATAATACCGGAAAAAGTTTCTGGAAGAATTCCACAAAGAACTCCTGGGGTAACTTCAGAAGGATGCATTCTCAAAAGGAGGTATCCCAGAAGGAGCTTCCTCGAAAGAACTACTGGAGAGATCCTAGAAGGCAAGATCAATCTTAGAAGGCATTCCTCGAGGACTCTAGGAAGAAATTTCCGAAGGAATCAAAGAAAGAGATTTCAGAAGCACTTTATGGAGGAGTTCCAGAAGAGAGGAATGCCAGAAACAAATTGGAAGGAATTTCTGAAGGAATACCGCTTTGCAGCAGCTGAATCCACTGGTATTTTTTTAATGACACCAGTAGCATTCCCGCAGGACGTCATACAATTTCATTTGCCACGTTTCGTGGCCTTAATGATTACGATTCGGGCTTATACATAATTTGTCGGTTTTCCATAGGCAGTGTTATAAGTTTCTAAATATAGGCTTGCACGCGTTGAGAAGTATGCTCCATCTGAGTTCCTTTGGGAATGTTTTCTGAAACTCTCCTGGAATTCTCCAGGAACTCATTCTGCGTTTTTTGTTTCAATATCTGTCACGATACCTACAGGAGTTAGGAGTCTCCAGTTAGCCTAGTTGTTAAGGATATGGATCGCCAATCCGGAGACGGCGGGTTCGATTCCCGTTCTGGTCGGGAACATTTTCTCAACTCCCTGGGCATAGTGTATCATTGTACTTGCCTCACAATATACAAATTCATGCAATGGCAGGCAAAGGAAGCCCTTCAATTGATAAATGTGGAAGTGCTCGAAGAACACTAAGTTGAAGAGAGGCAGGCCAAGTCCCAGTGTGGACGTAGAGCCAAAAAGATGAAGAAGAAGAAGAACCTACAGGAGTTTCATCTGAAGTACTTCAGAGAATTCCTTATGAACTTCTTCACGAATTTTATTTCCTATTCCTATTCGTATTCCTATTCCTGTGTACGAATGTTCCATCTGGGCTTTATAAGGCTGCATCTAACATTCCTCCAGGCACTGTTTCTGGGATTCCTCCAGAAACATTTTTCCGAGATTCCTCCAGGGAATCCTTCTATGTTTTCTCCAAAAAAATATGTCAATATTCTTCCAGCTGATTCTTCTGGTAGCACCTTTAGAGCGTATTGCGAGGGTTTATTCACGATTTGTGCAAAGGATGTCTTCCAGGACCCCTGAAGTGGTTGCATCTTGGATTCCTCCAGGAATGATAATCGAGATTTTTTCAGGAGCTCGCTCCGGGATTCCTTCAGAAATTCTTTTTGGAATCGCTCAGTGAATTTCTTCCTGGATTTGATTGGGAGTTCAAGGAATTATTTCTGCGATTTATTCAGTAATTTCTTCTAAGGTTCTTTTAGAATTTTCTTAACGGATCCCTTTGGGAGTTTCTTCTGAAATAATTGCTAGAGAATGGAAATCTCAGAAAGGTCTATTGTAAAAAAAAAAACAATTCCTTAACGAAATCCTAGAGAAATTGCATGATTTCTTAATAATAAACTTTGGAATTAGGATCGACAGTGGAATGAACTGTTTTCGGGCAGCCTCTCAGTAAAAAAAATAATCAAGACAAGTACTACACACTTAAAATAGAATGCCGAGATCGGCTGTGTGAATCTCGGTTAAAGTTCATTTAGGGGCTGTTCATAAACCACGTGGTCATGAGGGGGGGGGGGTGGTTCGGCCAATGACCATTTTGTATGGAAGAAAAAACATTTGTATGGGCTAATGACCACGGGGGGGGGGAGGGTTGAGAAGTCCCAAAAAAATGACCACGTGGTTTATGGACAGCCCCTTACTGAAAACTCGGCTAAACGCTTAACGTTTAATGTTTGATGCTAACGGTACACATGGGTGCTGCTATGAATAAACTCAACTTTTTGCTGATATCTCAGTAAAAATGCGATTGTCGACCGCTCGGCTGTGCGAATCTCAGCAAAAGAGTGGAAATTAGCCGAGCTCAATTGAGTGTGTACTTGTTTAATTCCGACGTTTCGGCCATTGGACTCGGCCTTCGTATGTTGCAAGAAGCTTTGCGCTGCCCTATGCAAAGGCGCCAACTTAGAGGGGGGGAGGTGGTAAGCATGGTTTTGAACCACCCCCACCCCCCCCCCCCAATGTTTGATTTTTTTTAGATTTTCCTATACAAAAAATCTGAAAAAATAGGCTTTGCGGAATCAAAAGAGTTTTGCAACATGCTCTAGAGCGGTGTTTTGCTTTGCTTCGTCGCGAGGGAGCGAACGAACCCCAAACAGAGAGGCAATAAAAATGAGCGAGGAAGAGGGGAACGAAAAAAGAGCCGATGATATTTTCGGGTTTTTGAGTGCGATCTTCGCCTTTTTATGTATGGGAGTCGAACTCCCGAGTGCTTTTTGAGTGTGAGTGGACGTGAGAAACACAACAAACAATTATGAGTGTTGGACGTACTCCTCGCTGCGCGGCAAGCTCGCGCTCGGTGCTGTTGAGGATTTGCGTTGTGATTTCTGAGTTTTATTTTCACTCCTCAGAAAATCGCCGAAATCGCTTCCTCATTTTCTCGCGAGTGAGTTTCTGTCAAGCCTGCCGAAGCCATCACAGCAGGAGATAGAAACAGCCAGGACGAAATCGAACAGGGTCGATCGCATATCAGCTGCGATGCTCAAAGCTGACCCCGTTTGTAGTATCCGCTCAACTACACTCAGAAATAAAAGGTCATTAATGCATATATTTCATGCAAAATATAGGTTCGACTGGGTTCATGCATTAGGTTACTAAATAGTGAAAAGTTACTGAAAACTAAATTTCATTTAGTATGCCAATGCATACTTTTTAGTATATTTTTACTATTTTTGTGAAATTGACAGCTAAAACGAATGAGTATTTTTTATGCATCAAATAACTAATTTTAAGTAAAGAATTTCAAAATAATTATAAAATTTTGATTTATTTGCATTTATTAATTAATTTACCTGCACATCACAATTAGTAATATTATTAATGATATTGGATTACATTTTCTTCGTTGAGCTTGCTTCTGCGAAGTCCCTGGCAAAGCCCGAAGACCCGAAGTTCAGTCTCGATCACGTAAGATGAAATGAACCACTCCAGAGCTCCAAACCTATGGATTATAATGATTATATTAAGAAGATTATGCTCATCGATGGAAACATTAAATATTTACCACTGGAGTGTTTAAAATGTTTTATTCTTAAAGAATGCACCAGCTCTTTTAACAATTTTCTCCCTTAATCACTTGTTCAGTCATGCAGGACTGCTAATCTGAATTTTAGAAATTTCACAACTTAACTCTATTTACGCATCGAAATGCTAACTTCTATTTTAACAATGCGTATCTTTTAGTTATTTGTATGCATAAACTCAATTTAGTTATCAAGTGAATAAAATATAGACATGTTATGACTTTTTTGTTTTCTGAGTGTACTGCATTAATATCTAGATTGAGTTTAAATAAGGGCGAAAGTAACATGAGAGAGTTCTCTTCATCGACTCTCTCTTCTTCAATTTAATGTGACAAGATGCAAGTATGGTTGCATTTTTTGGTCATAAATCGCTAGGTCGCGATGTAATCTAGCGTCTTAGTGTAAAAAAGTTCGATTGAATTTGCATCTTGTCACTTTAATTTGCAGAAGAGAGTGTCGATGAAGAGAACTCTCTCATGTTACTTTCGCCCTTATTTAAACTCAATCTAGTATATTATACACGGTGTGTTGTGTAGAAAAACTTTATAATAAAAAAATAGTAAGTCTGAAATATTGCCCAATGATACTTTGGGTCATTCTCTTCAATTTTCTGAACAGAACAAACATTTTTTTGGAGGTTTTTCATGCAAAACCTGTTAAAATCGCATATTGTAAATTCTTGCATCTCCTACAAATAGTCACAACTTTTTTGTCTTTGAAGATAGAACCATAAAATTTTCAGGCGTTTCGGAGTAGTATGCGTTGATGACTGTGTGAAAATTTCATAGAAATATGTTGAAAGGTTTTTAAATAATAGCAAAACTATCAAACGCATTCTAAAATACTAAGCTTAGTAGCAAAAGTCCAACAAAATATCTATATTTTTTTATATAAAACATACATGAAAGATATTTAATTCTTAGCACCTTGAGTCATTATGATGGCGATAGTGTGGAAACTTGTTTTTCAAATGCTGAACAGATACATAGTCAAATACATGGAAGGAAAACACACACACTGCCATTATGTAGCTTTTCACTAAAGTATTAATTATTTATTTCAAGAACGTGGTTTTGCGTATACATGTTCATTTTTTCCATTTTTTTTAAATGATTAAGGTCTTATCTAAGTTTCAAATTGCAAGCGAAAGGCGCTTCAGGGAAGCGTGACGCAATAATTTGGATTACAAAACTGTTTGTTATTTTTTCGAAAGATATAGTTTTATGTTGAAAATATTCTACTAGTAAACGACGCCCTAACAATGATCAATCACTCTTTCTCATGCTTGGAGGTTTCAAATTACACAGAAAATATTTTTTGAGACATCATATGCAAATCGATAAGACTATTTAAATCATTGTTATCAAATGGTTTTTCCTAGGCTTTATGCTTAACAGCCTAATTTTTATGCTTAATGTAGAAACATTTTCAATAAGTACTCCGTTCTTTCAACTATTCTTCCAGTACTTATTATCAGTTATTTTTTAAAAAAAAATGGTGCCATAAGCAATAAGCATCATATTGCTATTAAATTCAAAGACAAACTCAAGTTTAGGTCCAACAGCTATGTCAAATATTGTGGAATAATTCGGAAACTATTTAAGTACCGTAAAGTTGCTCTTTGATCGAATATTGCCCAACTAAATTCTGTTGTTAATTCAGTTCTCGTTATTGTGTCGTTCAAGACAGTGGTTTAATGTAGACTCATACCCACAACTTCAATGTTATTATGAGGTCTTTAACAGAGTTAACTTGTTTTTATTCTTTGACTAAGGTGAAATACTATGTAATTTTGAGCTTGTAAACATTAATTCCAAAATAATTTAGTTTCTGTACTTTTTCCTCGAAACAGAGATGTTTTCCAATCATCGAGTGCTTTTCTTGGCTTATTAAATAACATTCAAATATTTTTTTAGGGACGGCCGACATGTTCAGCAATCATGTGAACCATCAGAAGGCTCCAGAGACACGTTATCCTCCATGTGGAACATTGTTGCCATTGGTGTGGATTATATTGTCACGCTCCGTATCATCCTTGAGCAAATCAACGAATTCCAAAAATCTCTCTACCTGGTGTTCATTGATTACGAAAAAGTTTTCGACCATCTCAATCACGAAAACATGTGGGGAGCCCTCAGGCGCAAGTGTCTCACTGAGAAAAGCATCGACCTCATTGAAGCCCAGTACAAGGCATTTTAGTTGAGAGTATTGCACAACGGTGTTTTGTCCGATCCCATCCTGTTCGTTGCTAGAGTGAGGCAAGGATGTATACTAGACATGTTCACATTTAAGAAAATGTCTCGAATCCCACTGGTCAAGTAAATATCATAATTCTCATGCCAAAATGAACTTCTGGTCAAATTTTCAGCTATATTGATAAAGATTTCAATGTGCTTCAAGTCGATTTGGTAATTTCGGGCTTTTCTATACTTTAAAAAATCATAACTATTGAACGGAAAGACATACAATAATGATTATAGCTCGAAATCAAAGCTTATCATATTCCACAAAAGTTTTCCATACACACTTATACAATTCTTGCAAGGCAAGTTTTGTCAGTAATAAATTGAGTTTTGTTCTATGTGGTACCGAAAAATCTGTTATCTTGGAGTCAAAATGGCATGGGAAGCATGGAATGATGAAATTTTCTGAGATGAAATATTCTGGAGATAATCATGTAATATATCCCACGACGATCCCCATTCGGGGTAACCCTGAAGCTTTTTGTAATAATTTATTAAAAATGCTGAAAGCCATGTCACACGCCATCACCCACCGAGGGGGGCAAAAAATCACCACAAAGCGCCTATCGAATGGAAAAAATGAGCACGTTAGCATTGGTTTTTCATTGCTGATGACGATGACTGTTTTCAAATCGTTCTGATTCATCAATGAAATGTGACTAAAAAAATCATCGTTTGGCAGAAAAAATCAAGGCTAATGCTTGGGCTAATGTGCTCATTTTGTGTTGATTTTGATGTCACTTGAAGCTTTTTTGTCCCTCATGATGATGACGACGTGTGGCACGGCTTCCAGCATTTTTAATAATTTATTCCAAAAAGCTGCTGATTTTTCTCGAACGGGGTTCGTCTTGAGAGATATGACATGACTATCGCCTGGGTATTTCAACTCCTAGAATTTCATCATTCCATGCTTCCCAGGCCATTTTGACTACAAGATAACAGATTTTTCGTTACCACTTAGAACAAAACTCAATTTATTACTGACAAAACTTGCAAGAATTGTATAAGTGTGTATGGGATTTTATAACATTTACCCGAAAACCATTTACCCGAAAGACATTTACCCGAACACCATTTACCCGAATGTAACATATACCCGAATGCCAAATACCCGAACGCGACATTTACCCGAATGCGACATTTAACCGAATGCGACACTTACCCGAATGCGAGATTTACCCGAATGCGACATTTACCCGAATTGTTTATTACTCTACATAAATTATGATTTTGTGAGTAAAGTTCATTTGTTTTGTTCAATGCAAAAAGTACATGTATTATTTTGTATGGCGGCTCAGACAAATATTTTTAATGTCGAATTCCTCAAAAAAACATTTTATTAAATTTTCTCTGAAATGATCCGCGATAGGAATTCACAGGGTAAACACCTGAATAAAACTAATCACTGCATCTTGATATTTTTTGTGTTTGCTGTTGGCATTCCCTCTAGATATTTACCCTTCTTTGATTCATAAGCTGTTTTTTCGATAAGCAAAGAACAGTTTATGATTTAAAGAAGAGAAAAACTCTATTTGTAGGCCGAATGGTCATTAGATCGAATCGATTAGAGAACAGCCCTAGGCAAATCAACATATCATTAGAATAAAACTTTGATAAAAAACTTTGCAATTTATTCACGATACAGAACATCTTGTTATTAAAAGAAGGGAAAATACTTAGGTGTAAACTTGGAATCCATCACTCAATCCTGTAAAAATGTAATTTAAAAGAACATCCTATGATCGAAAGAAGAAAAAAACTCATATACAGTTAGTAGTTCGAACGCCAATAAAATATGTTGCAGTACAACTCGAAAGAACAGCCTTTGAAGAGAAGAAAGAAAAATCTCCGAAGGATAGGAATAGTTTGACCACCAAACAACTTAGTGAGGTTAACACTATTTCTGTAAAAGAAACTCTACCAAATTACCCCTAATGCCATGGCCCGAAATCCATAACCCCGAATAGGCCTTTATCCCAAAAGTCATTACCCCGAATGGGTCACTACACCGTTATAGGTAGAGAAATGGATAGTAAACCAAGCATACTAACCGAGTGGTCATTAGGCCGAAAAAATGATAGATCGATCGAATAGCAGGCCTCGAAAGAACAGTATATTCTAAAAAAAAAGGAAAATATCTTATCAAGTTGCTAATTTGGCCACCAGTCAATTGTGTAAATCTTAACTTGAAAGAACAGCTTATTATTCAAAGAAGGACAAATCTTTCATGGAGTTAGAAGTTCGTCTGCAAATACAGTCAGGTTTTTTTAAGCGGTTAAAATGCATATTTTAAGAGAACACAATATTTTCAAAAAAGGCCGGTTAGGTAAGCATACTGAGCTCTTCAGGATCCATATTTGAATAGACAAATACATCGTATTCGACCATCGGATATGCACGCTGAATATCAGGCAAACTGTTTGAATCAACAACCTTTCCCTTCGTCGCAGTTTTCTTAAATGCATTGCATTTGCTTCTTACGTTTCCGTAAACCCTTAATTTATTATTTCTTTTTATTAGAGAATTTTAACTTATGCTAATTCTTCCCTCAAAGTAAACCTTTCATGAATCACAACGTTGCTAAAGATTTCCCAAGGATTACCCTTTTTCTAACTGATTAAGTTTTATCAACTTCCAATAAATTGTCCACAGTGAACACTTTTTGAGCGACCTCCTGAATGATTTCGGGTTGGCGTTCGGGTTTGTGATGTGGAGACGTTAAAAAAAAACAAAACATTAAAAAATTCTTAAATTAAAACTGCATTTTCACCGCCAGTTAGTCCTGTACCAGAGTGCTTGATGATCACTAGGTCTGATGATTAAAAGGTCTAACGAAAGCCGACTGTATAACACCAGGCCATAACATATTTATTATTGACAAATCATATGGGGATCAAGTCCACGTTTTTTTTTGCATTTTTCGGGTAAGTGTCGCATTCGGGTAAATGTCGTATTCGGGTAAATGTCGTATTCGGGTAAATGTCGCATTCGGGTAAATGTCGCGTTCTGGTATTTGTCGCATTCGGGTAAATGACGTTCGGGTAAATGTCATTCGGGTAAATGTGTTTCGGGTAAATGGTTTTCGGGTAAATGTTATAGAACCGTGTATGGACAACTTTTGTGGAATATGATAAGCTTTGATTTCGAGCTATAATCATTATTGTATGTCTTTTCGTTCAATAGTTATGATTTTTTAAAGTGTAGAAAAGCCTGAAATTACCAAATCGACTTGAAGCACGTCGAAAACTTTATCAATCTAGCTGAAAATTTGACCAGAAGTTCATTTTGGCATGAGAATTATGATATTTACTTGACCAGTGGGATTCGAGACATTTTTTTAAATGTGAACATGTCTAATGTATACTATCACCGCTATTCTTCCTCATCGTAATCAACGAGATCCTGGTAGGTGCGATTGATCGTGAACCAAATCATGGGTTGCTGTAGTAGCCTATCACCATGGAGCACCTAAATGACTTCGAATTGGTTGATGACGTAGCTCTCCTAGCTCAACGGCGCTACAATCACACCTCGACGGCAGGTCTTACCATCAACGTCAACAAGACCAAATCGTTCGATGTAAACACGGTCAACCCTACCTGCTTCGTGGTAGCTGGGCAAGCAGTGGAGAATGTTGAAAGTTTCCAATATCTTGGTAGCCAAATGACGGCCGACGGTAGCACCAATATCGACATAGCTGCATGGAAGAAGGCGAAGGCTGCTTTTGCGAGTTTAAGAAATGTATTGAAACTAACAAGATTAGTCGACACACTAAAATCTTATTTTTCAACACAAATGTGAAATATGTGCTGCTGTTCGCCAGTGAAATCTACTTTGTATCAGGAGAGAATACTCAACGGCTGCAGATTTTCATCAATAGATGTTTGCGGTTTATAAATCTGCAAGCAAGCGTTAGATTAGCACCCAGCAGGACATCATCGCAGAGGCAGGTCCAGAGGCTCATGGCGGAGCAGCCTCAACGACGAAATAAAGCAAGTCAACAAAAATTCGACATGGTCACAGGTCAAAGCGATGACGGGCAATCGCCCAGGATGGAAACCCTCAATTCGGCTCTCTGCACCACCGTGGGTGCTTAGGACTGAATGTAAGTAAGTATTCTGTTTCAGATAGTCAGTTAAAATCAATGACGACATTTTTAAGCCTTTTCCTTAAAAAATGCTGCAACAGATAAAACGGTCTCAAAATTAATGGTATTGACAAAAAAAAAAACCGCGACAAATCTCTTTCAGAGATGAAGCAAACAAGCTCCGTAATCCGGTGTCGCTAGCAATCACCCTCTTTACAGGCATTTTCTTTTATCTCATATCAACAACAAAAAGCGGAACCAATATTTGCTTTTAGCATTAATTCCCATTAATTCACGATTCGTAGCCGCGATTGATCCCCACTTGTTATCCGACCAAATCCGGACAACACCCACCATAAATGCAAACGATGGCATTTAATCAAAATTCATTTCCATGCTGCTTCTTTTCTCTTTTTTTTTGTTCACCAAGAATCTATAACTTCTGAAGGATTTTGTCCCCCATCCGCAGTACAACCGTGACAACAAACAACACCAAGAGTTCCATCTTCAATGCCAGCCACACGCCATGCCGCATCGAAGTTGCTTCTTCTACTGTTGTCCTTGGCTCAAGAAGGATAATTGCAGGTTTTACAGCGCTTGTTAATGGCAATGGAAGCCATCGGCAGTGGCACCGCTCGCCGGTGACCGTGATGCGCTACGACGATATCTCCTCCCGTTTCTGCACTGTCGAGCAAAAAGGACATCCTCGCTCGCACAATCGAACCACACCACGAAACGAAGAAGCGACTTCGTCCTTATAGAAGATAAATTAATAACTCTCACTTCTTGCGCTTCCGTTCGTCCGTCCGTCCTTATAGTCGCAATCCTACTTTGTAGTGATGATGATGATGTACCACCCACCGTCACCATTAGGGCCAGATCTAAGGGGGGGCCGGGGGGGGGGGCCCGGGCCCCGGGCCCCCACATTTTAGGGGCCCCACAAAAACATTTTTTGGTTGCTAACATTATTTTTCATATTGCTCAAGTACTGTTCGAAAATAAGGAAAAACATTTTTGGTCATCTCTCCGAGGGGCCTCCACATCCGCTCGGGCCCCAGGCCCCCACAATTCTTGATCCGGGCCTGGTCACCATCCTGAAGCTCGTTGTAAATTCCGAATGCATTCTTCTTGTTTCGTCTATTTTTTTTTTGGTGGGACTTGTCGGGGTGCGGTTATTATCGTAAAATTTTATCAACTTTTCAATAAATTAATTAGCTGTAAAGAGTGCGCATCAGCGTTTTGCTTGGCGACCACGGCAGCAACCCCTGTCGATGGAACGATGGAAAGTCATGATCATAGTCATCGGCAGTCAAATCACGCCCGGTCCATTACATTGGCCATTATCATTAGTTGCTGTGAGTTTAGATGGACGAAGAGGGATTCTTTGTTTATTTTTTTCTCAATTGGATGAATGGAAATGAATGATTCACTTCGAGTTACAATATCTTGTTGGTGTAGCAGTGATGTTCAAACTATGAATAACGTCCAACTCGGTGATTGCCAGTCCATTCAAAACAGTTTGTCTTACTACAAGAATTTATAGATAAAATTCCTATTCATAAACAAACATCCACAGAAATCATTTGAATAATTTTCAAAGATTTCCTGCAAAGAAAAATAAAAAATACAAATTTTAAACTAATTCCTAAAAAACAACTCCTGAATTTATCTATATATATATAAAAATGCAGTGGCATACGTGGGACCGCGCATAACTTGCGAACGGATGGTCCGATTCGGGTCGTCTTAGTTTTGTTCAGGTAGTTTTCACCCAAGGAAGGTTTATGAGGCAAAAAACATGGAAAAAATGAAAGTTTTTGGAAATTGGGTTTTTATACATTTTGAACGGGGACTTAGACCTGGCTAGGGACTTGAAACGTCAAAAAAACGCAGTAGGCAAGACAAAGTTTGCCGGGTACAGCTAGTCTATATATATAAAAATGAGTTTGGAGTCCCTTTGAGGCAACAAAACTCACGAACGGCTGAACCGATCAGAATGACTCTTGCATTGTTAGATTCGTATTCATGATGGCTGTGTTTATATGTAAAAAAAAGTTAGAAAAATTAACTAAACATGTAAAATAATAGACAAAATGCTGATTTTTTATGACCTGGGAAGAAAATCAACACGATCGAAATGGAACCAATCTAGAGTGCGGTGCATCGATGACCTCAACAGTTGTCAAACCACCACATCGTGGCAAGACAAAGTTTGCCGGGACAGCTAGTTTCCAATAATAATTTAAGGGTCATCTTCCGGGGAATTTACAGGAGCGATTTTAACAAGAAACCCTTTAAAAAGGCAATTTCAGGAAAAACATTTAAGGAATTACCATGGAGAAAGTTTGAAAGTTCTCCGAAATAACTCATGCGGCAAATTCGAAAGTTTTTTAGGATGAATTGTAAGATTCATTCCTACAATAATATCCCGGCTAATCATAAGAGAAGTTTTAAAAGACTTCGGGAGACATTTCTGGAGGAATATCTGGAGAAAATGTCGGCTTTTCAGTCTACAGATCTCTAGCACGAACGTTTAGGACTCGTCCTTACGTTTCGGCAATTGTTGGTGCCTTCTTCAGGCCCAGTTCCCTGGAGGGAGTTTATTTTTTAATGTTGATGTGTACAATGTCTTAGAACCTATACTTACGAATCATGAATATTTATTTATTTATTTATTATTACACACTGTCTTCAGTTAAACTGTACAGACTGTTTGAACTTAATTATATGTTTAGCCTAACACGAAACAGCAGAACTACAAAGAATACAAAACTCTCGTTACTCTCGTTACTGAAACATTCCCATTTAAACGTATAATAATATGGCATTAGTCGTTCAGTGTCTAATGTCTTTGCTAATAGTGTTGTCGTGAAAATTCATTCATTCAGGAGTTTTGAATGAAATTCTTGGAGGATTTTCTAATGGTATTTTTGAAATAAATTACAGAGAAATTTATGAAGAAATTTCCAGAACAAATCCCAGAGAGTTTCTAGGCATAATTACCGGAAAATTTTTAGAAAATAGAAAACTATAGAAACTCCATGAAGGCTGCTCACAGGCATTTTTAGACATTTAAATTTATGGAATAGCCCGGAAAAAAATATCTAGGACTATTCGCAAAAAATCCCTAAATAATTAAGCTATCTTTCACACATTTTACAAATACAATTTTACAAATTCCTGAGCAAATTCACAGTTATGAACAAATAGAAATGGGATGGTGTTTGTATGTCATGAATAGGCTCGGGAACGTGTCAACAGATCGACATGATTCTTTCACTGTTGCATTCCGCCAGGGCTCCGACGTGTTCGTACGAAAAAATAATTAAGAAAAGTGACCGGGAAGGCAAGAAAAACGGGAAAATCTGAAATTCCATTTTGAGGGACAGTTTTCTACAGAGTTGCATGTCAAAAAACACATTAGGCAGGCAGAACGACATTTGCCGGGACAGCTAGTTATGAATAAAATAGTTCTCTTATAAATTCTTAAACAAACAATTTCTAGAAAAAAAAATGGGAAAATCTCCGGAGAAATTAAAAAGAAAAATACCTATTGTTAAAATTCATGGATAAATTTTCAGAATTATGCCGGATGTTAACTTCCAAGGGAACTCCAAAGATTCCTGGAAAACATTCTCAAGATGTCCCTGGAACAATTGACAGAGAAATTGGGGAACGGGAATCTTTAAGCATAGTCACGGAGGAACGCGCGAAGTTATGTCTGGAGAAGTCTACTTTAACACATATCAATTTTAGAGAGTATTTCGCAGGAATTTCCAGTAAAACTTAAAGAAGTTTCATTGGACACCTTTAGTAGGATTTCTGAAAAAAAAATGGGGAAGTTTTAAAGAAAAAAAATCGAAGCAATAAGCACAATTATAAGGATTTTTAAAATAAAAATTGATTTTTTTCTGAGAAAAAGCATAGATCAATGACTAGAGAACTTCCTGGTGAAATTGTCAAAAAAGTCACTAAAGAAGGAATCAAAGAATTAATTTGAAGAATTTACAGAGATTTTTTTTTTTGAAAAGGCACAAAAAACTCCACAAAATTTTCCGGGAAACTTAATAACAAAATTCATTGAACACATGCTAAAATCTCAGAGGGAGTTCTAAACAATGGCTGGAGGCA
The DNA here is from genome assembly GCF_035046485.1 of Aedes albopictus. Classification (NCBI taxonomy): domain Eukaryota; kingdom Metazoa; phylum Arthropoda; class Insecta; order Diptera; family Culicidae; genus Aedes; species Aedes albopictus. The sequence goes on from NC_085136.1 coordinate 40,299,730, forward strand.
TTTAAAAGGCAATACCTGTTGGTACATTCCCGCGCATAAACTCTTCGAAGAGAAGACATTTTCTTATCTTAGAAAAAATTATGCGCCAGAATTCGCCCACAGGAGTAATCCCCCGAAAAAAAAAATCCAATATGAATTTTGAGCAAAGCTTCAAAAATAATGTCTGAGAAACATCTTAAAGGAGAAACCAAGGAAGGAAGTTTCACAAGAAACCCCTGTATTCCTAAAGATGTAAAGATAAATCTCTGAATGTCTTTTTTATATTTTTTTCTGGAACAATTTGCGGAGAAATTCCATGAGAAGATTCCAGCAAAAAAGCTTAATGTATTTCTATAGAGCTCTCTTAAAGAATTGCCAGAGAAAACTATAAAAGAATAAGCAAAAAAAATCAGAAATTTCCACAGAAATTCCTGGTGAACAAAGTCCTAGAAAAAATTCCAGAACAATTCCTGGAGGAAATTCCGGAAGTAATTCCAAAACAAATTACTTTTGGAATTTCCATAATGGTTCCTGAAGGAGTACCCGAGAAATTCCTGGGCGTATTTTCAGAGTAGCTTGTTGAAAAAATTCCAGAAAATAATGGTCTGTAGGAATTCTTGGCGAAATTGCTAATAGAATTTAAGAAAAAAAAAACTGAACAAGGCACGGAGAAACTTTCTGACAACCGTATTCTATTTATTACTTTATAATTTTATGGCTTTGTTGGTCTCTTTTCTACTCATTGTGTAGGGGAGTAGAGATCCAAGTGGATAATGAAATTATAGTATTCGCTAGGCTGCGAACAAGTGTGAAAATTTATAGAAGGTGAAATTAGGCAAGTAGGTCATGTGTTGCACGAATACATCGAATGCGTGAAACTTCTGCCGTACGACCTGTGCTGTCCTAAAGAAATTCTTAGAAATTTTTCCAGATAATTATCTGGATGAATTTTCAAAAACATTATTGGAGGAATTTTCAAAAAAAAAAAAACAGGGATAGTTTCCAGAGGAAGTCTTCCCGAGCAACACACATGTTGTATAAAAGTTACGGCAGCGCAAGTTTTAGTTGTATAGAAGATAATTTGACGTAATTCTGGCACTGTGTTAAAATTACGTCAAAATAACTTCTATACAACCAAAACTTGCGCTACCGTAACTCTTATATAACAAGTGTGTTACTTGGGTTGGAGTGATTTCCGATGAAATTTCTTGAGAAATTTCTAGAAAATTTCTGGAAGGAACCTCCAGAAAAATTTGTAATTGAATTTTAAGCGAAGTTTCTGAATAAATTTTAAGTTTAATTCATGTAGTCCTAGAGACGTTTCCTGAGAAATTACTGGAAATATTTCGAAAGAAACCCGGGGAATAATCTGCAGGAATTTCCAAAGGAATTCCAAAAGGAATTTGCGGAGAAAGTACAGCAGGAATTTTTGGAGAAACTCCAACATAAATTATCTGAGAAATTCCTGGATAATGTCTGTAGAAATCTCTCAAAATAAAAATAAGAAAAATAAAAAAACAAGAAGATGTTTGCAAAATGTACTTAATACGGAAAAATATATCATGAACATGGAATTTCAGAAACATTTTCTAAGGAATTGCCAGCAACATTCTTGCAGCAAAATTCATAACAACTCTTTGGTTGGTAGGATTTGAAAAAAAGAAATCATAGAACAATATCTAGAGAATTTCTTTATGAACCTATGGAAAAAGTCGAAAAAATCTGGACAATTCAGAAAAATTGCTAGAAATTTTTTGAAGAAATTTCCTGATAAATTCCCGAAGGAATTTCTAGAGGAAGTTCTTGAGGAATTTCTCGTTTCCGTTTCCGTTTCCGAGAATATCCTGGTTGCATTTTCAAAGAAGCTTCTGGAAATCCATAGCAATTCTCGAAGACATGTCCAGATGAATTTCTAAAAAAAGTTCTCAGAGAAGTTCCTGGAAAAAAATCGGAAAAATTCGTGAAGTAATTTCCAATGAATTTCCTGGTGAAATTTCCAGGAAGAAATCTGGAAAAGTACATAGAAAAACTTAACATGGCTTCCCTAAAAAATTTCATGGAGATATTTCCAACGAAGTTTCTGGATGAATTTCGAAGAAAATCCCGAAGAAATTTTCAAAGAAAATAATGGAGGTATTTCCAGGGAAAATCTTTGAGAAGTTTCTAGAGAAATCCCTGAGAGATTTTTCAGATAAATTTGAGAAGGAATTTCAAGAGAAGTTTCTAAATGAGTTTCATGGAAAAAAATCAAGAAAAAATCAAGAGGAATTTCCAGAGATATTCCTGGAAATATTTCCAGAGAAATCTGGGGTAATTCCAGAGAAATTTGTAATGAAATTTCTGGAGGGATAATCGGAGAATTTCAGGGGGATATTTTAAAGAAATTGCAGATCAAATTTTCTGAAAAATTTCTAAAACCTTTGAAAAAAATGGAGAAATTTCCTGAGAAATTCGAAGAAAATTTTCTAGTGAATTTTCAGAGAACAAAATAGAGAAATTAGCAATAAAAATCATGGAGAAGTTTCTCGAATAACTTCTAGAAAAAAAATCAAACAAATTCATAAATAAATTTCCTGGAGGAAATTACAGAGAAAGTCTTTGATCAATTTTCGGAAGAATTTCTAGGGAAAGTCGTGTGGGATTTTCAATGAAATTCTTGGGGAAACTTCCTTAAAATTCTCAAACATTATTTCCTTACAATACTTTGGATGCATTATCAATGCAGCTTCTGGATAAGTTTCTAGAAAAATTCCCAGAGAAAGATTTCTCAGAGACACTCCAGGAAAAAATCCAGAAAAGTCATAGAAGAATTTCCACAGAATTTCCTAGTTGAACGTCTGGAAAAAAATGGGCGAATCAACAGAGAAACTCCAGAAGGCATTTCTGAATAAATTCACGAAGGTGTTTTCAGAGTAGTTCCCGGAGGAATTTCCAAAGAAATTCATGAATGACTTTCCTAAGAAAATTCTATAGAAGTTTACTAGATAGTCCTGGGGTAATTTTCAGAGAAATTCCTTGAGGAATTTCCAGGGAAGGCCCTAAACGAACTTTCTGAGAAATTTGTGGAGGAATTTCAAAAGAATTTCTTAGTTGAGTTACTTGGAGTTTCCGGAGAAAGTTCTTGAAAAATATCCTGACGTATTCCTGGAAATATATCCAGAGAAACCCAGAGGAATTCCTAAAGGAATTCAGCATGCCCTGGAAGAATTTCTAGTTAAATTCCTGGATAAATTTCTAAAGAAATTCTGGATAAGTTCCAGAAATTCCTTGAGGAAGTTTCAGAGAAATTCCAAGAAAAAATATAAGAGAAATTTCAAGAAAATTTTCAAGAGGAATTGCGGGATAAATTTCTGAATTATTTCTAGAAAATTTTCTGGGGAAAGTTTCCCAACAAATTCTTGATTGAAATTCCTTAGAAAATCCTAGAAAAATTTCCAATGAAATTACGGGAGTCAATTTCAGAGATACTTTAGAATAAATTCCCTGTGAAAATCCCGAAGGAATTCCCTGGAAAAATCCTGGAGTAGTTTCCAGAGAAGTTTCTGGTTGATCTTCTGGACAAATTTCTGGATAAATTTTCTTTCAAATTTCCGAAGAAATTGACAGGGAAACTCCTGGGCGATCTTCCAGAGACGATCCTAAAGCAATTTCCAGAGAAATGTCTGGCGGAAATGGCAGAGAAAGTCCATGATGAATTTCCGGAAGACTTTCTAGAGAAAGTCTTGGGGGATTTTCCAATAAAACTCTTGGGGAAATTTCCTTAAAATTCCTAAAAATATTTCCTTACAATACTTTGGATGCTTTATCAATGCAGCTTCTGGATAAATTCCTAGAAAAAATCTTAGAGATATTTCCAGAAAAACTCCAGGCAAATTCAGTCATAGAAGAATTTCTACAGAAATTCTGAGTTGAATTTCTAGAAAAAAATGGACGAGTAATCAGAGAAACTTCAGGAGGCATTCCTGAAGAAATGCACGGAGATGTTTCAGAGCAGTTCTTGAATTTTCAAAGAAACTCATGAATGACTTCACGATGATAAATCTGGAGAAGTTTACTGGATAGTCCTTAGTTAATTTTCAGATGGATTTCCAGGGAAAGTCCTAAACGAACTTTTAGAGGAATTTGAGGAGATATTTCAAGAGAAGTTCTTAAATAAGTTTCCTGGAGTTTCCGGGGAAAGTTCTTGAGAAATATCCTGACATATTCCTGGAAATATTTCCAGAGAGGATTTTTTGAAGGAATTCAGCGTACCCTGGATAAATTTCTGGATAAATTTCTAGAGAAATTCATTGAGGAATTTTCGGAGAAATTCAAAGAGAAAATTTAGGAAAAAAAATCGAGAAGATGTTCAAGAGAAATTGCATGATAAATTTTTGAATTATTTCTCGATTGAAATTCCTTACAAAATCCTAGAAAAGTTTCCAATGAAGTTACGGGAGACAATGTCAGTGATACTTTCGAAGAAATTTCCTGAGAAAAACCCGAAGGAATTCCCTGGAAAAATCCTGGAGTAGTTCCCAGAGAAGTTTCTGGTTGATCTTCTAGACAAATTTCTGGAAAAATTTCCGTTCAAATTTCCGAAGAAATTGACAGGAAAACTTCGGGGTGATCTTCCAAAGATGATCCTAGAGCAATTTCCAGATAATTTTCTAAAAAAAATTGAATATCTTGGAGAGTTTTCAGAGGAGTTTCTGAAGAAACTTCCAGAGAATTTTTTAAATACTATGTGAGGAAATTCCGTGAGAGTTCAACATTTTCTAGAATATTCCCAATATATTTCCAAAAAGTTCTGGATGTATTTCCAGATATATTCTTGGAGGAACTTCCAGTAAAAATTCTGGATGAATTTCTGGAAACGTGCCTGGAAGAGTTTTTAAATAAACTTCTGGAGGAATTTCCAGAGACACTCCTGGAGAAGTTTCCAAGAAAATTTATGGAACTTTAAGTGAAATTTGTGGAGGAATTGTTGGGATTCCTGAAAAAAAAAAAGTTTTTGTTTATGAAGGAATTTTGAGGGAAAATTTGCTGGTTGAATTATTCATATAAATCATTTGAGTCATGTCCAGAGAAATCCCCGTCGATATTTCCAGAAAAAAAAAATCCAATGGCATTTCCAAAGAAAATCCTGAAACAGCTTTCAGAAAAAATCTGGAAAATGCTCTGAGAAATCCTTAGGAAAATTTCCGCATAAATTGTTTATGATATTATCATATACCTTCACGAACTTAAGTCTTGCGAAAGTTTCATAAAATGTACAAAAAAAATCATGACGTACGTTGGGCTGATGTTTATGGAACTTACAGCGATATTTTCTAAGGATTTTTCTAAAAATTCCTGAAGAAGCTTTTGGAAAATATTTAGAATTTTCTAGAGATACTCCTACACATATTTCGAGGATAATTCATAGGGGAATTGCTGCGTCATGTTTCAAAGTAGAATTGCCAGAGAAGCCCTATAGTAAACGGAGTAAATTGCAGAAACTTTCTTGGATAAATTAAAAAAAAAGTCCTAGAGAAACCCTTTAAAAAGAAAATGCAAAGCATTCAAGTTAAAATCCACGTTAATACAAACAAAAAAAAAAGAAAATACCAAAATTTTCAGAGTAATTCCTTTACCCATTTTGATATGGATTGCAGTGAAAAAAATTGAAAAATAGTGATCTTCAAAAAAAAAACCTTGAATAAGTTTTAAATGAATTCTTGAAAAAGTTTGATGGAAAAGTTTTGGGATAAATGGATGCAATGTAGAATAAAAGATTGAAATGCAGAAATTTGAGAGATTGAGGAAACATATAGATAAGTTATCTCAAGAGAGAGAATAATGAGGAATTTAAGCACCCAGAAACTTATGTTCATAATATATTCTACCGTTCATGAATCTTGTGACTTCAAATTTCTAAAAACATTCATATTATTTCAACAACGAGCTTCATTAGTGTCACGCTGTGTCCTCGGGGAAACCAAACAGATGTGCCCAATGATTTTTCGCGCTTCTGTGACCATAATAAATCCAACCGTGCTGCAGCCAATTTGACCCTTTACTGCAATTCGTCTGTCATGCTGCGCTTCGCAGATAATGCACACAACTCAATAAAACAATATCCTTTTCCGATCCAACAAGGATATCTCTACTCATCTCATCTCGCTGATTTACGATAATGGAAGCGGAAAAAATGCACTCCCTCTGGCAAAATATCGACTTTTTTTTTGGAAAAAGGCACCCAGCAGAACACGGTTCTCGGAATGATTGCAATTTAATTATCCCATTAACCGGGACGAAAAGATTATCTCCACCCATTTTCAAAATATTTTTCCAAAAATAGGCTCCGCAGGAGTTATAACGACTCTTTATTTTTCGGAAAAAAAAATCATATCGATCCTAACTAGCTTCCAATAATTTGATTTACTATCGGTGACCCCTTGGTGCGGATTGTGATGTAAGTAGCTGCCATACGAGAGCAACGTATTATTTTTAAATCCACAGCCAGAGGGTCGAGCTGATTACTACCCTCCTGTTTTTCCACTTTTTTTTTTGAAAAACCGAAAAAAAATCAGCTGGATCCCATCACCGTGACATCGATCCGGGCGACTTTCCGTCGTCGGCATCGTCGCATTGTCATAATCCCTCATTAGGAGAAATATGTATGTGTTCTCCTAGCGTCGCGTCGCCGCGCCGTGCAAAACAGAAACGAGATTTATTACCTATACCTTGCTTTCGTCGTTTCCCGGTCCATGCTCTTCGCTGCTGCCGCCAGAAGCAAAATGAACCATAAAGTTTCAAATTTGTGCTTTATTGGATCTAATTTCGTTTTGCTTCCTTATGTGCTGCAATCGCGTTATTCATCGGCGAAGAGGACCAAGGGGAGTGAAGTGCAGCCACTCTACAAAGTGGTCACCCTTTCAGGCTATTTTTTTGCTTTTGTTTGGTTACCCAGTGTCCTATTCTGTTTGTGAAAAAAAAGATATGGAAAATGAATTCACTATGGCGACAGTGCACTTTTCTTACTTTCCTAGGTCACATTTAGTGATACTCAATTTGTTTCTCGGTCCAAGTTTATAGCATTTAAAAAAAATGAATATTTTGCCAGAAATTCCTCCAGGAATTCAACCACAATTAACTACCATTATTCTTACAGAAATTCCACAAGAGCGTCCTCAAACTTCGACCAGTTCCTGATGTTCCTTAGAAATACCTCGAGATTTTTCCTGGATACATATCTGGAAGAATTCGTGGAGGACTTCCTGACAGAACGGTGAAATTCGTTATGGAATTTCTAAGGGAATTTCTAGGGGAATTAATGGAGTCACTCCTGAATTGCTCATTCGAGAAACTTCTGCAAGAATTGATGATTGAGTTTTAGGTAGAACTCCTGAAGGAGTTTTTGATGTGATGAGAAAAAGCTTGAATGAATTCTTGAAGAGTTTTCTGAGAGATATTTTTGTTTGGAATTCCTTGTGAAAATCCCAGAAGAAATCCTGGTAGATCACCTGAAGGTATTCCTAGAGAAACTTCCACAATAAAAACTGGAGGATATCCTGGGAGCTCTCAATGGAATCCTGGTAGAATTCCAGGAAAAATTCCAAGAGAAATGTGTGGCAGAATATCTTGAAGAATTGGAGAAGGAATTCCTGGCAGAATTCCGTGAATTATTCTTGGACGACATGCTGACAGATTCTCTGTACGAAGTGCTGGAAAAAATCCTTGAGGAATTTCTGACAGAAATCTTAGGGAGTTTCTAGTAGAATTCCTGAAGAAACTCCTGGAATACTAGAGAGAGGAGGAATTTATGCTGGAAATACTTCTACCGATAATGTCTGGAGGCTTTTGCAGGAGCTCTATCGGGAATGCTGTGTGGTCCTTCTCGATAGTACAGCCAAGCTGAAATAATTCAGTTAGGGTACTATTCAGTAAATAGATTTAGAGTAATCGATATTGAAAGATTCAACATGAGTTCAACAGGTAATTTCTCTTATAGTTTCATCACGAATTGTTATAGAAGCTCCACCAAAATACTAGGACTTCCATCAGGAATTTCTGCAACAGTTTCGTCTGGGATTTTAACAAGAGTTCTTCCGAAAAATTCCTTAGGACCTGGAATTCTTTAAAGAGCTTAGGAATCTAGAATACCTATAGGAGCTTCAGAGGGAATTTCTCCAGGACTTTTACCGGAAAAAGTTCGACCTGGATTTTGAATAAAAGTTCCTCCAGCAATTCGAAGAGATCCACCGGATATCCTTCTAGGGGATCTATCGTGAAGTTCCATAGGTTTTCTTCAGGAGTTGTTTCGGGAATTCCTATATGAGTTCGTGTAATTCGTTCAGAGATACACCAGAAATCACTTTTTTGAGAGTCCCTCGATTTTGTTCAGGAATTCTGACAGAAAAAGTCCAGAAGCACCTCTGGAAATAATCACGAGTTTCCCTGAAAAATCTAATCTGAAGTTATTGCAGAAATTCTTCGACTTCGTCATAAGCGTCCATTCCCGTCATATAAGACGGAAAATAGTATAGCATTACAGATATTCCAACTTATCAATCAGAAATACAGATATTCCAACTTATCAATCAGAAATACAGATATTCCAACTTAGAATATCAATACCCAGCTCCTATACCCGAGCAGAAGAGAAAAACAACAGCTTAATTAGCTGTGTTATTCGGGCAAAATAACTGAATAATAACATCGATTATTTCTAAGTTATTATTATATCATATTGTGTTTTAAACTTGTCTGTCATAAGCGGCAAAGTAACAAATTCCATAACAAGAAAATGTTCCTGGGAAACCATTTCAATAACTTGTTTTGTTATTTTCAATAACAACTTAATAATAGTAAATTCGGAAAATATTTCAATAACAAATTTTGATATTAATATGTTATTGATAATAATCGGAGATCAGAATTTGCTATGATATCAAACTCGTTACTAAATAAGTTATAATACTTATTATATAAAATTATTCACTTTGTCTCACAAGCCCGCCAATAACATGAGGTTCATCACTCTGGCGTGAGAAATATTTTCAAATGTTCGGAAAATACTATATTCAGCTTTTAATTCGTTCTAAGAGATTTGAAGTCGCAAGATAATCGAACTTCAGTAATTTCTATATTATCAAATACGACGAGCTTCGATTTCCATCTGTAATTTATAAACTGTTCTACTATAATTGTTTTCGAAGCACGGTTTTGGAATCAACACGTGTACTTGAAAAAGTTTGATCGTCGATAGAAATGTGTGACTTTTGTTTTGTTTTATTTTTTCAGCATAGAAACTGAAGAATATTTAGAATGCTCAACAGTGTTGCAGATTTTTTTTTTGGATATTGGAAATATCTGGAAGCTTTGTTTTAATTCCTCCAATTTTTCCCTGGATTCAAGAATTATGTCGAATATTCCTCCTGGATTCTACAAGGATTCCTCCAAACAACTTTCTATAATTTATCCTGAACTTCCTCTGATGATTCCTACAGGACTTTCACCAGAATTTCTTGCAATATTTTTTTTCTAAAATTCCTCTATTTATTTCTCTAAGGATTCCGTAAAAAACTCCTTATATGTTTATCAAGTGACTTTGTCATAAAATTTTTCAAGAAGTTCGTCGACAGATTTGGTCATAAACTTTTCCATAAATGACTCCAAAACTCTTACAGAAATTTCTCCGGGAGTTCTTCTATGGAATCTTTCATGGATTTTCAAAGAATCCTCTAGAAATTCCTCCAGAATACTGCATAGAATCCCTTTACAATCGTACAAATGTACGAGCCAGTTAGCTGTACGTTGCTGGACCGAAGGGTTTTCTTCGCCGCAATAAAACGGCAATCACAAGGCCAGCAGTGTGTGGCTATTCGTGGGGGGAAATTTTCTTCTCTGCTATCTTTGCTCTTCACAGAACACAAGTTTAGCACTTATCACAGCGCGACGGCCAGGGGAATTCTTCGTGGAATCTGCTTTCCCACTTTATAACTAAAGTCGCGGATAAGCACTTTGACTTTCGGACTACGAAGTAGCTATTCGAGTTTGGGAAATTTCGCGCCGTGTATTCACAACCGTATAGATCGGTAGGTTGGATTGGACTGAGGTTTATTGCTTATTAAACGATCGATCGCATCGATCGGTCGGGTGTTTAACTACCTACATATAGACAGTGGTCAACTATGTGTGACCATGCCTTCTGCTCTCATCTCTCTCATATATACGCGCATTGTAATTAGGGTGATCAAAACATTAGTGGGTTTACAAATTCTGTTTGGATATTGACATAGAGCTTCTACATTCCGGCCACCTGAATTCCACACCGCACTTGATCAACGATCAAGTCGACGATTTCCTGTCTCACTCGCCAATTTTTGGAGAGTTTTCGTGGCGAGGTAGGGGGCGGAAGCTGTGCCGTAAGTAACGGTCTGCAGCTGGTACGAAGCTATGGGCTGGGACGCATCACTGCGCCATTTGATCCGCTGGAGGGATTGGTCGTCGTCGTGGAGGCGAACTTGCCGGTACATTTTCTCGATGTCACCATTCAGGGCGATGCGGTGAAAGCAGAACCGAATAACGAGAGCTAGCAGATCATCTTGTACGACCGGACCGACGAGGAGGGTGTCGTTGAGGGAGTGGCCCGATGTCGTTTTACATGAGGCGTCAAATACTACCCTCGTCTTCGTGGTGGTGCTCGACAATTTGAAGACGGGGTGGTGCGGAAGGTAGCAGTGCGGAATAGTGCTGTCTACCGGTTCGTCGAGCCGCTTCATATGCCCAAGGTGCTCGTATTCCTCCATGAACTGGTGATAGACGGATTTTACATTGGAGTCTCGTTCGAGGCGGCGTTCTAAACCGAGGAATCGGCGATCGGCAATGGATTCGGAATCTCCCAAAACGATCTCCGGATTGTCTGTTCTGGGAAGGCGGACGACGTATCGTCCCGCTGGATCTCTGGACGTGGTTGCAGCATAAAACTCCTCACAAGCCTTCTCGGTCGAGGAGTGAACGGATTGTTTGGGAATTGTTTCGATCTCCCAAAAACGTTGGAGAGTGGAATCTAGCAGGGCATCAGTGCTAGACAGCTGACAGGCTACCGAATCCGTGGAATCTTGGGAAGTCGAACCACATAAAGTCCAACCGAAGCGCGTTTCGATGAGATACGGTAGGCCACGTCCCAGAGAAAGCTTCTTGCCAGTGTGCAGGTCTCAGTAGACTTCACCGCCGATAACGAGGTCGATTTTGTTCGGAACATGGAATTGCGGATCGGCTAACTCGACCTTTGGAAGCTTCCAAGACGAAAGCTTGACGTGGATAGTGGGCAAGTTGGTAGTCGGGTGGTCGATGACTAGGAATCGGAGCTGGGTGGAAAACGATCCGATTCGGGAACGGACGGTGGCGCTCACTGCTCGCTTTAACTTACATTGGGACTGGCCGATTCCGGCAACGGACACATCGGCCTCGGATTGGGGAATAGCAAGCAGATTAGCCAGCTCCGACGAGATGAAATTCGACATCGACCCGGAATCCAACAGAGCTCTGGCCTCAAAGGATTTGCCATGAACATCGACGACGTGAAGAGCGACTGTCTGGAGGAGAACGGTACTGGCCTGGGATTGAACCGACATGCTTACTTGTTGGGAGGTGGAAGCCGGTCCTGGGGCCGAAGTGGATGGAACAGACAGCGCTTCATGGGATTTCGACGTCACAGCTGGGGCGGACGAACTTTTACCAGGCTGGGATGGATCGTGGAGCAACGTTTGGTGCCGATCGCGACAGGAACGGCAGGAGAACTTCGAGGTGCAACTTCTGGCTTGGTGACCGGTTCGGAAACAGTTCCAGCATAGCTTGCGCTGGGAAACCAGATCTCTCCTCTGGCTGACGGGCATCTTGGCGAACGATTGGCACTGGAACAGAAAATGCCGGTCGGAACAGGTGAAGCAGGATGGTGCATTCGGCTTGGCATCGGAAGCAACCACGTTGGCTGCAAATTTGGATGGAAACTGCCTTTTCGGAAGGGGAACAATGCCGGCCACCTTTGCTAGAACCGGCTGGGAACGCTGGGAGATGTCGGATGCCACGGACTTCAGGATCCGTACTCGCTGATACAGGAACTCGACAAGATCGTTGTATTTGACGTCTTCTTCTTGGCTGGTCTTTTCCTCCCAAGCTCGGAGGGTTGATGGATCAAGCTTGTAGGACAATAGGTTGACTAGAGGAGTGTCCCAGTGCTGAACGGGTTCGTTCAGCTTTGCGAGAGCCTTCACATGCCGCTGAAACTCGTCTACAAGCTCCTGGAGGCTGTCGGCGGACTCCTTTTTGACCGCAGGGAGGTCGTAAATACTACGGAAAAGCTGCTTTTTGAGAAAACGTCGGTTATCATACCTTTTTAGTAGAGCGTCCCACACGGCAGCGTAGTTGTCGGCCTCGATGTCTACGCTCTCGAACGGCTTTCGTGCCTCGCCTTCGAGGGACTGGATCAGGTATTGCAGTTTCGCAACGGTGGGAATGTCTGCATTCGAGTGCACCATCGATGCGTAGGTGTCCCGAAAGGATAGCCACTTCGAGAAATCCCCGGAAAACTTGGGAAGATCTATCTGTGGCAGCCTAAGATGGAAGGTACCGTGAACTGGTACTTCTGGCTGATGAACCGTCGCGTTGAGCACAGTTTGGTTGAGGTCTACTGCTCGATTGGACAGCAGAAAACCTTTCGCGGCACAATAACGACCTTCAAAAACCACTCTTTCTGACAAATGTTCTTCAAGACGCTCTGCCGTATCATGCTTCTCAATTTCACCTTGCACTTTTAGGAAGTCCCGGTACACTCTGTCCAGATTTTCGAGCCGTACCGGAATCTGGCAACTGTCACGATCTGCGTCGAAGTTCGTCACAAATTGTTCGACACTGTTACACGTCATGAGCAGGGCCTTTCGCACGATTCCCAAATCGGCCAGTTTCTTCTCCACTTTTTTGTCCGGCATTTTTGCACCGATCTAGAACGATCGCGGAACGAAAACGGTTTGCTCCTTCCCGACGCGGACGCAACGAATTTCTCCTTCCCGACGCGGACGAAACGATTTTGCTCCTTCCCGTCGCGGACGGACTACGCGGATAACGACACGGATCGGTGAAACACTGTCACTTGGGTCACTGCGGGTATCACCACCACTGCCTTGCTGCCGAACAAGGACAATTTTACGCAATTTGATTGCAACCGCACTTCAACTTGCCCCTCTTCAAAAATGTTGGACCAGTCTAAGCCTGGACTTTGCTTCTACCCCAGCCGCACTGAACCACAATGCCTTTCTAGGCGCAAATCCACACACTATTGTCCCCCACGGGGAACGTACAATTGCCAAGCACGGCAATGGAGAAATGGCTATTCACCTTGCCCCAATCAATTGAAATCGGGTGCGCACAGAATTCTCAACCGCACTTGGCGCAATCACCAGTCACAAATGGCGGAACTTCACTGCCCTTTTGCCGACTTTCGGGGTGGTCACTTGGACCAGAACACTTCACTTAAGCCCACACTGAACCTTCTGACCGGGGAGTCCTTCGATCCGGTTCGAAGGACCAAAAATGTACGAGCCAGTTAGCTGTACGTTGCTGGACCGAAGGGGTTTCTTCGCCGCAATAAAACGGCTAATCACAAGGCCAGCAGTGTGTGGCTATTCGTGGGGAAAACTTTCTTCGTTGCTATAAGCGCTCTATCGTTAGAATACTAGTTTAGCACTTATCGCACTTTGGTAACGATTACGACCGGGACACTTCGAGCACTGGTATCTGCTTTCCCACTTTACTGGCTAAAGTCGCGGACAAGCACTTCAACTTTCGGACTGCGATTTTGGTAACTCGAGTTTAGAGGATTTCGTACACGGCGTATATTCAACCTTACTAGACGAATGGTTGGATCGAACTGAGGTTTATTGCCTATTAAACGATCGATCGCATCGATCGGTCGGGTGGTTAACTACCTACATATAGACAGTGGTCATCTATGTGTGACCATGCCTTCTGCTCTCATCTCTCTCATATATACGCGCATTGTAATTAGGGTGATCAAAACATTAGTGGGTTTACAAATTCTGTTTGGATATTGACATAGAGCTTCTACAGATGATTTAATAATAACAAAACAAGATTTAAAAACAGGTTATGTGATTGGCAGACAATTAAACGTTCCATAATAAATACAAAATTTCCCATAAATAATTCAAAAAGTCCCAGTGAAGAAACAGGGGTGTAAGCAGTAATAAATAACAAAAGTTCCATAAACAAATAGAAAAATTCATAAATAAATCAAAAGTTTCCATAAATAATTGATTTTTGAGCAATTAAAAACGTCAAAAATGCAATGAATAAATCAATTGTTGCAATAAAAAAAGCCAATTTTCCCACCAAATAACTTCGAATTTTCCATAAATAAATCCGATTTTTCCATAATAAATTAGAAAATTCACAATAAAAAAATATTGAAAAAGCAATAAAAAATTCAAAAAATGCAATAAAAAAGGACGAAATTACCCATGAAAAACAAATGCAGAAAAGTATGAGACAGTGAAATGCTGAATCGCACTTATATGATTGAATCGACTGAAAAGCTTGCGTAACTATGATTGCAATTTACCAAGCAATTGCTTGCTGTCCGAACTCGCTATCGCTCGTCGGACCTAAAAAAAAGGGATAACATCTATGTTTGCATTATACCGGGCAAATTCTTGAATCTGTGGTTTGCCTAGAACCGAATCGATGCAATTGCGGTGCATCGGATATCGGAAACTTCGGCGGCCTTCTGCCGCCTCAGTTCCTCAATCCTCTATGCGGCTTCGCCGCATGGTCTATGCAATTTTTGGCTCAAAATGCATTTACGTTTATTGCTCGTTTTTTGACATTTATTGATAATTTATTTTTTTGTTATTGCACTTTTTGAATTATTTATTGCTTTTTAGATATTTTTTTATTGTGAATTTCCCAATTTATTATGGAAAAATCGGATTTATTTATGGAAAATTCGAAGTTTTTTGGTGGGAAAATTGGCTTTTTTTATTGCAACAGTTGAATTATTCATTGCATTTTTGACGTTTTTAATTGCTCAAAAATCAATTATTTATGGAAACTTTAGATTTATTTATGCACTTTTCTATTTGTTTATGGAACTTTTGTTATTTATTACTGCTTACACCCCTGTTTCTTCACTGGGACTTTTGGAATTATTTATGACGGATGATCACTTTCTTATGAGTCGTTTATATTTTAGCCTTATGTGATTTCTTAGTTATTAACTTGCTATTCTCCTCTTCTCGGGATAGCACTGAATATCGAATAATCGCGTGACATTTCACATTTCAATATCACTCCACTTACGAGTTGAACATTTTTCTCGTTTTGCGTACGACGAAGGCAACCGCACCAAAGCATCAGCTAGCCGAATTGTTGTTCATCACCATTCAATTTTCACTTTAGAATTTAGCTTTTAGATTTTCTTGTTGAACCAATCTTCAATTCACTGCGGCACAATGCAGCAAAAGCTGTTCAATTAATTAAGTAAAATCCTTTTTTCCCATCAACAACGTAAAACGTAAAACGTAAATAGTGCAGAATTAGCATTAAAGTTAAAATACACGTTAATACAAACAAACAAAAAAATAAATAAAACGTAAACAACAAGTTGTCTTCGTGATGTGTGCGTGGATTTTCAGCATACAAAGCATCGTATTTCACAACCACAGAGAAAGATTTCTTCAATGAACTGTTATGCGTATTATGATCTGGTGGGCAAAAATATTGATAGAAATATGTTGTCATTATTCTAACACTACATCCATCCCAATTTGAAACTTTCTGCTCAATCGTACTTTGAACACATTATACGATTTGGATTGCGAAGAAGCTGATCGACATTTCGAATAAACACATACGGTCAAATCATATTTTTTACCAACATATGTACCAAGGTGTGCCGGTAATTGAATTCAGGTTTGAGGTCTAGTCCACCTAGACGGAAACAGAATTCGAGGGACAATCATTATATCTTATTATTGTCAGAAAATTGTAGTTCTTTGACAATTGTATTTTTTGCATGATAATCAATGTTTTTAGAATAATTTAATCATCAACTTTTGGAAGCATTTGAAGTAGACATAAAATCCCTGAAAACAGGGCTGAAAACAAACTGAAATTTCAAAAATTATGTATCCTAGATAAATTGCAAAATTACACTGATGGATTACAGGAAAGAATACTCGCTGGAAGAAGTATTGATGCAATTTCTTTAAGAAGTTCTTACCAGAATTTTTGGAGACATTCCAGGAGGCGGAGGAATACATTTTGACAACAGAATATACTTGGAAAAATAAAATAGGAATTTCTGGGAAATTTCCTAAAAAAACGTAATAAATTTCTTATGAAATCCCTACATGCATTTTTGCAAAAAAAATAATGGTTAGTCCTATTATCGCTAGGCTTTTTCGAATTCTGGCTTAGAATTATTTCAAATAATTTCTTATCTTTTTTGAATGTCTTAGCATGATACATCTAGGAGAAATAATGTGAAAGAAACTTGGATGATTCCTCAGAGAGATTCCTTGAAGGATTTTGTGATATAATAAAACCACAGAAGCAATTTTCAAAGAAATTCTCCAATAAAATCCCAGACAAATTTATGACAAAAAAAACCGGAACGACTCCTGAAACTTTTCTAGTGAATGTTGATTGAACTTCACGTTAAAAATAAAAAAAAATCCAGAGGAATCCCAGATATAAAATTCTGCAGAATCTGCTAAAGAAACACTCGAAGATTCTCCTGGAGGGACTCCTATAGAAATTACATTTAAACCTTCGTAAGAATTCTCGGTGGAAATGCTCAAAGAAACTTTCGTATGACTTTCGTATAGTAACTCATAAAGAAGTTTTCGGAGGAACTTGAAGAAACCAATGCAACATTTTGCGATGAAGGAAGAATCAATCTCCAGAGAAACTCATAAAAATCCCTAAAAGAAATTTCGGAAGATCGCCTGAAGGAGATTCAATGTAAATTCGTGAAGGAATTTCTAGAGAAACATTGGAAAGATCTCCCGAAGATAGTTCTAGAGGGGTTCTTTTCGGGGGAACTTTTGAAGAAATTCCTGGAAGAACTCATGGAAAAATTATCGGTTGAACACCTGAAAAATTCCCAGCTGCACTCCTGAATAAATTTCTACGAAACTTTTTAGAAGAAGAAGAAGTCCTTATCCTTCAGGAAGGAAATTTCCGGGCCAATTCCAGAAGAAATTTGCCAAGAAACTTATGAAGAAATTCCCGTAGTAACTCCCGAACATTTTCCCATTGAAGAAGTTCCTGATACGTGGAGAATTAGCCTTGGTTGAAATCCATGCTAAGCAAAATGAAGGTATTTCCATGGGAACTTCTGAAGAACTATGAAAATATCAGACAACTCCTGAAAACTTCTCAGAAAAACTCCACAAGAAATTCCAAGAAAAATCTGAAAGGAATTCCAGGAGAAGCTTCTTAAACTTGCTTAAAAAACTCTAATGACTTCCTAGGGATACTCCATTAGGAAATCTTGGAAGAAATCCTGAAAAAAAAACTGCTGGGCAACTCCCTACGATATGTTCGGCGAATGTCGTGATAAAATTTCCAATGAAACATCTGAACATCTTCCCATAGAAAGTTTAGAGAAATTAGCAGAGGAACTGCAGAAATAATTTCCGAGGAAACTGCCGACCACATCCGGAGGAACTCCTGATGAAATTTCTTCCATAAAAACTTCTGAAGGAATTCCTGAAAGAAACCCTGAAAATTCGTTAAGAAACTCTTAAAAAAATCAAATAAACTTTTGAAAGAACTCCCGAAGAAATGTCCATGTTTTTTTATTCTTCATTCTTCAATCACCTAAACCTAATTTACAGCTCTATTGTCCACTAGGGCACTGCGTGAGCGATTCCAATTTGAAGCTTACACTTTTTACAGCGCCTAAATGTATACTATCCTAATTGTATTATATCGAACTGGTTGCCCTTGCGCTGCCTTTACTTTCTACCCTATCATGGTAGAATAATGAGCACAAGGATGTTGATGTGTGGCTGTTGGTTGTTCCTGTTTCCAATCCGATTGGGGGTCCATTATGGGTTGCCGTTCGCCGATGTATAAGTATCCGGGTTCGTTTGAGCCATGGGATCAGAAGAGGGTCAGTGTCAGGTGCTCTCAGGGGGAAAGAGCAACTGACGAAAGTGCCGGGGCTGGGATCGAACCCATGACCATCTGCTTATGAAGCAAACGTGTGACCAAT
Source organism: Aedes albopictus (assembly GCF_035046485.1). Taxonomy (NCBI): domain Eukaryota; kingdom Metazoa; phylum Arthropoda; class Insecta; order Diptera; family Culicidae; genus Aedes; species Aedes albopictus. The sequence continues at coordinate 40,317,974 of NC_085136.1, forward strand.
TGCGCCACGGGCCCCGGCAAGTTTCCATGTTGACTTCTGTAGAATTTCCCGATGAAACACTTGAAGGAGTTTCTAGAGAATCTCCCAAATTCCAAAAAATATATACTACAATACAAGTTCCAACTGCACTCATAAAGAAAATCTAGAGGGAACTCTTGATGTTACGCTTAATGGAATTAACAAATCGGCGATTATCACTGAGGATGGTGAGGACATCTGATATTAACGAAAGTTGAACAATGTAGTGGTTTTCGCGAATCAGAAACAATATGACTTAAATGACCCTCACAAGCGGCTGCTTCGACGGAGTAGTTGGTGATCAATGACAAAAAGTCGAAGGTGAGAAGGTCGAAGGATTAAAAGGTCGAAAGATCAAAACGTCGATAGATCAAAAGGTCGAAAATAAAAAAAAAATAACTAGGGTAAAAAATTGAAAATACAAGTGGTCAAAAGGTCGAAAGGTCGAAATGAAAATGTAACTAGGACACATGGTCAAAACGCCAATGAGTCAAAAGGTCGAAAGGTTGTTATTGAAAAATAACTAGGACAAAATTTCAAAAGCAAGAAGGTAGAAAGGTCAAAAGTTCGAAGGCTGTTGTTGGTAGTACAACTGAAAGATCCAGGATTCGTTAGGTTCGAGAAGCGAATTTCAACTTGCAGCCACTTCTCGAAAGAAAAACTTATTTTTAAAGAAAGCAAAATACTATAAATAATTGTATTATAAGTAAGTACGCCAAAAAATGTCAAAAATATTAGTAGAAAGAACAGACAATGTATAAAAGAAGGCAAAACATATAAGAAAGGGTTCATTCAAATATTAAGTAACGCAAAATTTGACAATTTTGGATCCCCTCCCTCCGCCACGTAACGTATGGGAAATTTTGAAAATTGTATGAAGCGTAACACAGCCTTAGACCCCCTCCCTCCCCCTGTAGCATTACGTAATATTTGAATGAACCCAAAGAGTAATGCTAATCACGCATAAAGTCGTGAATATGTTACTCCAAAGAACTACCGTTGTTCAGAAGGATGATGTTTTTCACAAAAAACTAGTAGGTACAAGGTAAACTATTGTGCAACGCACAAATCATAGGATCGATTCCAGAACCGGACGGAAAATTTTGACGAATTTTGGATATAGTGTATCATTGTGCTTGTTATTGAACACACAAGCTAACGCAATGGCAGGCAAAGACAGCCCTTTTATCCATTAACTGTGGGAGTTCTCAACGAGCACTAAATTTAAAAGATGCAGGCAATGATAACGTAAAGTTAGAAAGAAGACGGTGAAAAGAAGTTTATATTATTTTTGGTCGTTTTTTTCTCTTCGACCCTTAAATCTTTTGTCCTACTTATTCTTTTTGTTTCGACCTTTTGACCCTTCGATTTTTTGTCATATAACTAGTATTGTGCGTTGCATGAAAAACACATTTATGGCGGCTACTTTTCCAGGTCTATGAAGATGGAAGAAATTTAATCGCAGTGCAAATACCACGTGCAGTCGCAGCAGTCATCACATCACCAGGCCACATGGTGAACTTTTTCATGAAATATCAAAGATCACTATGATAAAAAATTTGAAAACCAGGTCTGTTGCCTTAGGCGATTATCTCACGCGTATCTGTGACTGCGACCAAAAGTAGTCACCAAAGTAGATTTTATTTTGATTCTTGTAATAGTTTGTATGGGTAACACTTTAGGACTTCTCCATAAGGCAATGGAGATCTGCGACTGAAGCGAAGTTGGCCGTGATAGATGTGGCCGTTCGGCAGTTCTTAATCCGTTCAGATACGATGCAACGGAGAACGTTTTGGTTACGTCACACCGAGTTGTATCCGATCGGCCGCCATGAAATAGACTTTGCTCTCGATACGAGTTAGACTGGTCCCGTAACGTGAACCAACGGATCTGCGAGAACGAGTTGGATTTCCCAGCAGAATATGTCGACAGTTGTGGGTGGTAAACTAATGGTGTGCCCTTTGCAAGCACCAAGACGTCTACGGTGGTAGAGTATCCACTGAACGTTGATCTTGGTGCGTTTTTCCTTAATCTTAAACAGTCAAGAAGCAGAACTTACTGTCAAAGTCTAAGGGTGCTCTTGTGGCATGCTCGACTCCACTCGTCGTCGCAGTAATGTAAATCTAAGTTGTATGAAGAACGTCAGATTGTTGAAAATTACGCTGGCCTTTACCAAAGAGTGCTTATTCTGGTCACATCTGGTTGTCGGATCCATCCTGCTACTCAAGTCTTTGCCCCAGAACTCCGTTTTTCTCAGCAGCTGTTTGAGTACTCGGATATTTGCCTCAAACTTTTAAACAAGAGAGTGTAACTCAGAAACATTTCCCATTTCAAGCACTGTTTGCAGTTCAGAAGGAATTTCTCAGCCTATCTTGATGCATGGGAAATTCCTTGCCTGAATCGCTCAAGAAAGCGGTTATTCTTCGATCGCAATACGCAGTAGCGAGAAATGACAGTTCAAATGGCAGCCACCGATGAAAGTTTCTGCCAGGAATCACTCAAGAAATTCCTTGAGCGATTCCTTACGAACTCGAACTGCGCTTTAGTGATGAAAACTCGTGAGTCTACTTAAGACTGCTTCAACAGAACGGAGTAGTTTGCTAGCAAGTTCCACGCCAACTGGTAGTTTATGGTGTATGGTCATTTGGTCGAATACTGTTTGGCTGAATGTCGTTTCGCTGAACACCAGTTGGTCATATGCCATCTGGCCAAAAGGATCGTTTGACCGAATGCCGTTACTGTTTGACATTTTAGCTGTCTCTATATGATCATCAAAAATATTTCCTTCTTTCAATCAAAGGTATATAATGCTTTCTAGTTTTATTATTCTGGGATAAGTTTGCGCTGAAACTGCCATTATTTTATCAAACATTTTTCCTTCTTTGAATAGTAGGCTGTTATTTCGAGTAATACTGATCCCAAGTAACACACTTGTCACCGAAGAGTCACGGCGGCGCAGGTTTTTGTTGCGCAGAAGTTACTGTGACTTACTTCTAACAAGTAAGTGTTTATTTGTTAGAAGTAAGTCACAGTGACTTCTGCGCAACAAAAACCTGCGCCGCCGTGACTCTTCGGTGACAAGTGTGTTACTTGGGATGTGGAGAATGGCGTTCGGCCAAATGCCTCGGAACCCGGTTGAGCGAGAATCAGGAGGTCGAGGCAGGATCAGCAGCTTTATTAACAAACAGTAGGATCTTTCAACGTAGAAGTAACTAGATTTGAAGTCGGTGTGGAACTTCAGATCATCGTCCAGCGTCTCGAAGTCCACCTGCGTTGCATTGTCGTCCTTCCAGAGAGTAAACAGGAGCTCAAGACGCATCGAGACCTGGCATAGACCTGGCGAGAATCAGCTCTTCCTGGTACTCTTCTAAGGTCTAGAAGAGTTTGAAAGGATGTTGGGGTCAATATGACCCAGACTGGCACGCTGAATGTGTACTACACCAAATGGTGCGTAAATCCTAACATCTTATGAGGGTTAAATTAGCAATATTTTTTTAAGTATATAAATACCCTTCTCCAATTCTAAGAAACGTACTCAAAGAAGCGTTTCGCAAAATCTGCGTTTGATATTTCTATTTTTTTTTTCTCCCATTCATCAAGACTATGGTTACATATTTACAACCAAACTCGATCCGAGGAAGCAAAAAAAAAAGGGTTCCTTCCAGCAGTTCAATTTTCGGCTGTTTTTGTTTACACGCGTACACGCATCGTCCAGCCAGGAGCATCAAGGGGTTTTCCCGAGGATGTGATGATTTGCGCATGCAATGAAGCGTTGCGGTGGTCGCACGAATCCGTCTTGGTCCGCGTTCTGCCCGGAAAGTGGCCAGTTTGCCAAGGCCCATAATTTATGACAATCATAAACAGATTAAGAGGGAATTGATTTCCTTTACTTATGGGCGCAGCGCCTGTTGGCTGTTGTTGGCAAATATTCGACCATTTGTGCAAAAAAATGTTTCGGTTTGTTGTGGCGTGGCGTTTCTTTCTTTTTTTTTCGTTCAACTGGCTTTTGTGTGTCCTGTGACAGGGGTGGGCTGGTCAATCCTTTTTACTTTTTAAGGAGATTTTGATTTAAGTATGCCTTCCGGGTAATTGTGGAGGGTGAAAGTTATGATTACCTAAATTGATTTGGTCAGATGAAAGGGAATCGGAAATATGTTTGTTCAGGATTCTATTTTTTGTGATATGAATTCGTTTCTTAAATTGGATGGAATATTTCGTGACATCAAAAGTATGAGATTTATGTGCTATTTTTCTTCTTTTATTTATTTTATTGATACTCCAACGGACCAATTTTGGTCTAATTGAATTACTTAACCTAATTCACAACATAACAAACATCATACAATGAATCAGTTCCAGGTATGCATATAATAAATATAATAAGCACATAAATAATCAACAGCTTGACACACAAAAACAAATTATAGTGGTATAACAAAGCACGAATCATATACAAAAACAAATCATTACATTAGCCATACATTCACTTATAGTTATAAAGCATTAACCGGTTTCCATGTATCATTGAATCTATTAACAAACTCGCGAATTTTAACATTAGTTGGCCAATTCGTCTTATTCATCGCTATCTGTTTCCATCGTATATTCAAAACGACTTTGAAGGATATAAAATCCAATTTTTCATTCTGTTTCCATCTTGGTACAAGCTTTGTAACATTAATGCACTCGGGACCCGGAACACTAAGACTACTAGATACCAAACTAACGATTTCACCTTCAGTTACGTTACAATCAATGTTCGACAATACAAGCGAAAACGATTCGTCGCAGCTTTGATTACTCGTTTGAACGTTGGTATTGTTCGACGACTTCGGCGTAGAAACAACAGGCGGCTCATCCATGTGAAACGTGTCAATAGAAGAAACTGGAGGAGAATGTCGTTGCATAGGATCGGATGGACCAATGATGTCACTAATTCTGGCAATCGCGTCGTTTATCCTCGTCACGGCGGTTTTCAACATATCCAACTCGACTGCAATTGATGCCGTTGAATGAGCTCGAGGCGAATTTGGAGTAGCATCTCGGGATTTGCAAAACTCATCCATGCATTCATCACAAATCCAAATCATATTTTTGGACAGCGCACACAAGTCAGCCTCACTAACACCAACACATGATGCGTGAAACCTTCTAGCACATCTTCCTTCACATATGGTGTATAGACCGTTCATAACATCGATGTCTGTGGTGCACTTCTTGCATTCGGTATTCATAGTAGAAGACGAAATCACAATGGCTTAGGTGTTCGAGTTGGCAATTAATTGGAAAAAATGTAAGCATAGATATGTGAAGACGTGATAAAATACATACACTGCCTTCTTCGTATTAAATATTTTTGTCCAGACCTCTCAAACAACATTGCAATGAAAAAAAAAATAGCTATCAAACTTTTAGCATTCACACTTGAGGAACAAAGCTCAAAGCTTGACCGACCAAAAAAAAAACAGGAAACGTCCAGCTCCAGCCATTCCGGTCCTTGAAACGATCCGACAAAAGCAGTTAAAATCCAGCAAAGCGCCAACAACTAGTACACTCTGCCATTTAAGCTCGAAGTGAGAATGAGCAAAGTTTCATTAGCTCGTTTCATTTGCCAGCTCTCTAAAACGTCTCTGCTCAGTCTCTGCTGGAGGTGCACTTTAATGCGAACTTTTCCCTCGGTGCAGTTTGAGCTAGATGGAAAAACCTTGACTTGGTCTTCCGGTGGTGGTCTGAGTCCGCGCCAAATTCTGCGACGAGGAAATGAGCTCCTAAATTCAATTCAATTTCGTCGCCCATTTTTAACTCGTTTTGAGATTTCGTTTACTTACACTTTTTTTTGTCAACTGCAATGACGACGACGATGACGACGAGTCTCATCTGCCAGTTGGACTTAAATTTTATTGCACTTTGTTCAGGAGTTGCAGTGCAGCAGTGTTTTATGGAACTACTCCCGACTTTTTTATGGATTCACTTTTTCCCCCTTTTTTTCTTCGGTGGTCTGTGATCCACGTGGGAATTCTCAAGAAGCCAAATCGCCTTTCGCGTTTTGTTACGTTTATTATTTCATCAGCATTAAATTATTTTTCTTGCTGCAGCTGTGGAAGGCTCTCCTTCCACTGGTACTAGTTGAGACAGAACTTACTTTGTCAATAGTCATCAAAGATCGTAAAGTTTTCCTGAATTGTTTATGCACGTCCAGTTTGGTAGGGGATGCAGTTCAGCAGATTGGCTGTGTCCGAAAACCAGTCCCCAGGTGTGACAAAGTTGGCAAGTGTGCAAGTCACCCTTCTGGAAGAATGCTAGTATTTTAGAAGGGTTTCTTTTCTTACAGTCGGCGAAGGATTGTCATGCTTTGCCAGTACACTGAAACCTCCATTTAGGAAAAATCTATTTGGGTCCCTCCATTTAGGTAACGTTACCCAAATGGAATTTGATTGTGTTCAGATCAGTTGGAGTACTACAGATTACAGATAAAGTAGGTTAACGAAAAAAAGCAGAATTAAGAGTTAAGGGGCGTTTACGGTGTGTTAAAGGGTAACAAGTTTGAGAGTATCCGAGAATCCCTGGAGTTTAGGCCATCTGATCTTCAAGCGTAATCAGTGATCAATTAGAGCATTATGAATGAAATTTATGTATGCGCAGCCTAATGTAGCTATGTGCTATTAAGTGGTGAGTTCATTGTCAGATTGAGGATTTCCAAGAGCTTCCTTAAGTCATTGGATCTACTAACGTATCGGATGTCTCTAAGAGATTCACGCAAAATAAGAAAAGTTAAATGGACTTCTATACTCCCCTGAAACCGCTTTAAAGACCATTGAGATGCTTTGAAATGTTTTGAAACGCCTCTAACCCCCATGAAATCTTCATGAAGTTGACGTGAGAGCCTCTGAAGCCCCCTGAAACCACTATGAAACCTCCTGAAACCCTGAAACGCTTTAAAACGCCCCCAAAACCCCCATGAAACCCCATAAGCTTCTAAGGCCCCCTTAACCCTCTTGAAACGTTTTGAAACGCTTTGAACGCCTTGAAACACCTCTGAAACGCCTATGAAACCTGCGAACCTCTGAAGCCTCCTAAACCCCTCCTAAAACCTTCTGAGACGCCCTGCAACGCATTGAAATACATTGAAACGTCTTGAAACGCTATGAAACGCTATGAAACGCTTTGAAACGCTTCTAAAACCCCACTAAACCTCCATGAAGTGCACCTGAGATCCTCTAAAGCTCCCTAAGCCCTGTGAAATCTCCTGAAACGGCCTGAAACGCCCTGAAACACTTTAAACCGCATTGAAACGCTTTGAAACGCTCGGAAACGCCTCTGTAATCCTTATGAAACCTCCGTCAAGTTTACACGAGAACCTCTGAACCTAAAACCCCTGTGAAACCTCCTGAAAGCATTGAAACGCCTTGAAAAGTTTTGAAACGCCTCTGAAACACTCATGAAACCTCCGTAAAGTTTACATGAGAGCCTCTGAACCTAAAACCCCTGGTACATGAATTGAGTGATCTAGGTCATCCAAACTACTCTGGAATTAATTTTCTTAAGATCTAAAACATCTACCATCGTTTGTGTTCACGTTGATGTCCATTAGACCTCGCAATGCTATGAGCAACTTGATATTGTGGTAGTTGGACATTACGTGAAATACAAATGGCCTCCAATACACTTTGAAGTTTGGGTTACGATATCTAAATACAGTATCATGCTTTAAATGTGAAAAAAATATCGTGGAATGCAGTATATACTACTGATGGAACCTAAGTGCACATCTGCTTTTGGTACATTCATGGTATATTTCAGACTTCCAAACTATTCTGGAATTAGAAACTTCAAGGTCTACAGGCTCTACTCTTGTTCCACTTCACTCTATCAACATAGTTCTTTCACGATTGCGTCTGTTGCACCTTATTATATTACGAGTATCTCTATTTGTTGTTATTTGGATGTCTACTGGCATACAAATGGACCCAATGTATTTTGAGGTGTGGGTCGCAACATCTGTAAATCTTAGGATATGTTTAGCGTATGATCGCGGAATGTAATCTACGCTACTCTAAGAACCTCAGAGTGCAATTCCGATGGCTTAGCAACATTCACTTGGTGACCTAGGTCTGAAATTAAGCCCTTCAAGCTCTACAAGCTCTACTCTTGTGTCTTTTTACTTTATCGATGTAGTTCTTTATCTCTGTTGTATCTCATAATGTTTTGAGTATTGTTTTGTGTCACTTGTGTATCCATTTCCAAATGATCTTTATGATATTTTGAAGTGTCAGAAATTAGCCGAGAGTTCCTCCAGGCGTTCCTCGGAAATTCCTCCAGGAGTCCCTCAGAAGTTCATCGTAATGTTGTCCGAGAATACCTCTACGAGTTCCTAGGGAATGCCTCAGGACTTTCCGTGAGAAGAATTTCCCAGCAGTTTCTCGAAAATTTCTTCAGCAGCTATGCTGCAATTCCTTCTGGAGTTCCTCAGGAATTACTTTACGAACCTTTAAAAAAATCCTGCAGGAGTTCCTCGGGAATTCCTCCGGAAGTTCCTCAAGTTCCTCAAATTCTCCGAGGATTCCACGGGAGACCTCCAAAGATTTCTCCAGGAGTTCTCTGAAAACTCAACGAAATTTTCGCAAGAGTTCCTCCACAAATTTCTCCTGGGATTCCTTTAGAAAATTTTCCTGGAATTCCTCCAGGGATTGCTCCATAGATTTTTCTAGAAAATCTTCCAGAGATTCCTTAAGTGATTCTTTCAGGGATTTCTTCGGGGATTCCTTCACGAATTCCTCCAGGGATTCCTTCACGAATTCCTCCATGGATTCCTTCATGGACTCATCAAGGAATTCATTCAGGTATTCCTCCAAGAATTCCTGCAGAGCTCCTTCAGGAAATCATCCAAGATTCCATTCAACAACTAATCCAGGGATTTCTTCAGGATTCAAGGGATTCTTCTATAAATTCCTCCAGGGATTACCCCAGGAGTTCCTCTAGGGAACTTCTCTGGGTAATTTTCCCGGGCAATTTCTCCAGAAATTCCTTCAGGAATTCATCCAGGAATTGCTTCATGAATAACTGCTAATTTATTTATGAATTTATCAAGGAATTCCTTCAAGAATTCCTCCACGGTGATCTCCAGAATTTCTTCCAAGAGTTCCTCCAGGAATACCTCCAGGAATTCTTCCACAAATTAATCCCGGTATACCTCCAGCAATTCCAACAGGGGTTTTTCCTGGAATGCCTCACAGAGATTCCTCTTGAAATTCTTACGGGAATTCCATCAGTCATTTCTCCAGGGATTCCTCCAGGAACTGTTCCTTGACATACCCCAGGATATATTCCAGAAATTCCTCTAGCAAATACTCCAGGAGTTCTTTCAGTAATTACTCCAGGAAATTCTCCAGGAATTACTCTACGAATTCCTTCTGGAATTATTATAGGAATTCGTCCAGGAATTGTTCTAGGAATATTCTTGAAATTCCTCTAGATATAACTGCTGGAATTCCTCGAGGAATAACTACAGGAATTCCTACAAGAATTGCTGTAGGGATTACTACAGGAATTTCTCCAGAGATTCCTTCAATTTTAGTTATTGCAGGAAATACTTAAGGAATTCCTCTCGTGAATTCGGAATAACTCGCATGAATTCTTACAGGAAATCCTCCAGGAATTCTCCCAGAAATTAAAAATTGAAAAAAAAAAACAACTTCAAAAATTCCTCCAGCATTTCATGGAAATCCTTCAGGACAAGCCCGTGCACAAGGGGGGGGGGGTTTGTTTGTTAACCTCCCCTCCCTATTACCGACGCTCTATAAACTAGGCGCCCCTCCGCCTTTTGCCAGAATTGAGAAAAAACCCTCCTTTGGAGCCACTTCTGTGCACAGGCCTGCTTCAGGAATTCCTCTAAGAATTTTCATGGTAAATTGTTTAAAAATTCCTTCACAAATTGCATCATGAGTTGTTGCAGAAAGAATTCCAGGAATTCCTCCAAGGTTTTCTCCAGATATTTCTTCCAGAAATTCTTGAAGAAATTCCTGGAAGTTTTCTTGTAGGAATTCTTGGAAGATTTATTGGAGGTATTCCTGAAGGAATTAATGAAAAGGAATTCCGGAAGGGATTGTTGGAGGAATTCCTGGACGGATTCTTGAAGGATTTCCTGAAGGAGTTATTGGAGAAATTTCTGAGGGTATTCCCGTAGGCATATCTGGAGGAATTTCCGAAGGATTTCTAAAGGTATTTATTGCAAATCTCTGGAGATATTCCTAGAGAAATTTTTAGAGGAACCCCTGACCAAATTGCAGTGGGGATTCTTGGAGGAATTTTGACAAAAGTATTTAAGCAGGTCTTGGTGAAATTCTTATAAGAGTTCCTGTTGGAATATTTGAAAGAATTTCTGGAGAAATTCCTGGACGGATTCTTGGAGGAATTTTTGGAGGAAATTTTGGAGGCATTCTTGGAGTATTTCCTTGAGAAATTCTTGGAGGGATTCTTGGAAGAAGTCTCGGAGCAGTTCCTGGGGAAATCCTTGGAAGAATCCCTGGAATTGTCCCAGAAGTATTTTCTTGAGGAATTTCTAGAGGTTTCCTAGAGAATTTTGGAGGTACTCAGAAGGATATTTAAAATAAATTCTTGAATGAATTTCTTGAAAAAAATCCCAGGAGGTATTTCTGGCAAAATTCCTGAAGGGATACTTGGTAGAAATCTCTGGTTCTCTGGTGAAATTCTTGGAGAAGGTCCAGTAGGAGTTTTAAGAATGGCAGCCTATTTATTGCACCCATAAACAAATAGAAACGCTCCATAGAAAATCAAAAAGTGCTCCATAAAGAAAGAACATATGTTCCATGAAAATGTGCAATGTTACCCATAAATAATTGAAAACGTTCCATACTTTATAAAAAATGTACCGGTAAAACTTAAAATTTTCTCATTAAAAGTGAAAAAAAAATCGTGATACTGATGGGACCTAAGTGCACATCTGCTTTTGGTACATTCATGGGATATTCCAGGGTTTTCAAACTATTCTGGAATTAGAAACTTCAAGGTCTACAGGCTCTACTCTTGTTCCTCTTCACTCTACCGGCATAATTCTTTCACGATTGTGTCTGTTGCACCTTATTATATTACGAGTATCTCTATTTGTTGCTATTTGGGTGTCTACTGGCATACAAATGGACCCAATGTATTTTGAGGTATGGGTCGCAATATCTGTAAATCTTATGATATTTTTAGCGTATGCTCGCGGAATGTAATCTACGCTACTCTAAGAACCTCAGAGTGCAATTCCGATGGCTTAGCAACATTCACTTGGTGACCTAGGTCATCCAAACTATTCTGAAATTAAGACCTTCAAGCTCTACAAGCTCTACTCTTGTGTCTTTTTACTTTATCGATGTAGTTCTTTATCTCTGTTGTATCTCATAATATGTTGAGTATTGTTTTGTGTCACTTGTGCATCCATTTCCAAATGATCTTAATGATATTTTGAAGTGTAAGAAATAGCCCGAGAAATCCTCCAGGAGTTCCTCAGAAATGCATCGTAATGTTCTCCGAGAATACCTCTACGAGTTCCTAAGGAATGCCTCAGGACTTCCCGTGAGAAGAATTTTCCAGCAGTTTCTCGAAAGTTTCTTCAGCAATGCTGCAATTCCTTCAGGAGTTCCTCAGGAATTACTTTACGAACCTTTCAAAAAATCCTGCAGGAGTTCCTCGGGAATTCCTCCGGAAGTTCCTCAAGTTCCTCAAATTCTCCGAGGATTCTACGGGAGTCCTCCAAAGATTTCTGCGAGAGTTCCCTGAAAACTCCTCAACGAAATTTTCTCAAGAGTTTCTCCACAAATTTCTCCTGGGATTCCTTCAGAAAATTTTCCTGGAATTCCTCCAGGAATTTTCCTAGGAATTTCTCCAGGAATTCCAGCGTTTTTCTAGAAATTCTTCCAGGGATTCCTTTAGTGATTCCTTCAGGGATATTTTCAGGAATACCACCAGGGATTCCTTCACGAATTCCTCCATGGATTCTTCCATGGACTCATCAAGGAGTTCATTCAGGTATTCCTCCAGGAATTCCTCCAGAGCTCCTTCAGGAATTCATCCAAGATTTCATCCAACAACTAATATAGGGATTTCTTCTTCGGAGTTCCTCTAGGGAATTTCTCTGGGTAATTTTCCCGGGTAATTTCTCTAGAAATTCCTCCAGGAATTCATCCAGGAATTTCTCCATGAATTGCTACTAATTTATCTATGAATTCATCAAAGGATTCCTTCAGAGATTCTTCCATGGTGTTCTCCAGAAATTCTTCCAGGAGTTCTTTCAGGAATACCTCCAGGCATTCTTCCACAAATTGATTCCAGCAATTCCAACAGAGGTTCTGCCCGGAATTCCTCACAGGGATTCCTCTTGCAATTCTTTCGGGAATTCCATCAGTCATTTTCCCAGGGATTCCTCCAGGAATTCTTCCTTTATATACTCCAGGATATATTCCAGAAATTCTTACAGCAAATACTCCAGGAGTTCCTTTTGTAATTATTATTGGAAATCGTCAAGGAATTGTTCCAGGAAATACCCCAGGAATTCCTTCAAGAAATATTGCAGGAATTCCTCCAGGAATAACTGCTGGAATCTCTCCAGGAATAACTGCAGGAATTCCTACAAGAATTGCTGTAGGAATAACTACAGGAATTTCTCCATAAATTCCTTCAATGCCAGTTATTGCGGGAAATACTTTAGGAATTAATCGCGTGAATTCGGAATTACTCGCATGAATTCTTACAGAAAATCCCCCGAAATTCCACCAGAAAATAAAAATTGAAAAAAAATAGCTTCAAAAATTCCTCCAGCAGTTCATGGAAATCTTCAGGAATTCCTCTAAGAATTTTCATGGTAAATTGTTTAAAAATTCCTTCACAAATTGCATCATGAGTTGTTGCAGAAAGAATTCCAGGAATTCCTCCAAGGTTTTCTCCAGATATTTCTTCCAGAAATTCTTGAAGAAATTCCTGGAAGTTTTCTTGTAGGAATTCTTGGAAGATTTATTGGAGGTATTCCTGAAGGAATTAATGAAAAGGAATGCCGGAAGGGATTGTTGGTGGAGTTCGTGGCGGGTGTCTTGAAGGAATTCTTGGAGGAATTTCTGATGGTATTCCTGTAGGCATATATGGAGGAATTTCCGAAGGATTTCTAAAGATATTTATTGCAAATCTCTGGAGATATTCCTAGAGAAATTTTTAAAGGAATCCCTGATCAAATTCCAGTGGGGATTCTTGGAGGATTTTTTGACAAAAGTATTTGAGCTGGTGAAATTCTTATTAGAGTTCCTGTTGCAATATTTGAGAGAAATTCTGGAGAAATTCCTAGACGGATTCTTGGAGGAATTTTTGGAGAAAATTCTGGAGGAATTCTTGGAGTATTTCCTGAAAAAATTCTTGGAGGGATTCTTGGAAGAAGTCTCGGAGCAGTTACTGGAGGAATCCTCGGAAAAATCCCTGGAATTGTCCCAGGAGTATTTTCTTGAGGAATTTCTGGAGGTTTCCTAGAGAATTTAGGAGGTATTCATGAAGGAATTTCAGGAGGATTTTTAAAATAAATTCTCGAAGAAATTTCTTGAAAAAATCCCTGGAGGTATTTCTGGCAAAAATCCAGAAGGGATACTTGGCAGAAATCTAACAGAGTTCTTTGGTGAAATTCTTGGGGAAGGTCCAGTTGGAGTTATAGGAATTCCTGGAGGGATTCTTGGCAGAATTCTAGGCAGATGTCTTGGAGGAATTCCTGGATGATTTTTTGGAAAAATTCCTTGGTCCTGAAAATATTCAAAGAAAAATTCCTGGTGGGCTTCCTGAAGGAATTTCCGGAGAAATTTCTGAGGGAAATTCTGGAGAAAACTCTGGAGCAATCCCTGGAAGAATTTCTGGAAGAATCCCTTGAGGAATTCCTGAAGAAATCCCTGGATTAGTTGTGGGAGGAAACATTGGAGGAATTCCTGAAGGAGTTCTGGAGGAATTCCTGGAGGAATACCTGAATGAGTTCCTGGATGAATTCATGGAGGAATCCATGGAGGAATTCGCGAGGCAATCCCTGGGAGTATTCCTGAAGGAATCTTTTAAGCAAACCAGGGAGAAATATCAGGGAGAAATATCAGGGAGAAATTCCTGGAGGAATACCTGGAAAACTTCCTGGAGAAATCCCTGGAAAACTTCCTGGAGGAATCCCTGGAGAAATTTCAGGAGGAACTCTTGTGAAAACTTCCTTGAGGAGTTTTCAGGGAACTCCTGGAGAAATCCTTGGGGGACTCCCATGGAATCCTCGGGGAATTTCCGGAGAAATTCCTGGGGAACGCTTAACGACTTAACGACGTTCTTGCTGCTCTGAAAGACTGCCAAGGCCGGAAAACGTAACGTTTCTCTTCCTGAGGATCTTCCGTAGGAATTCCCGAGGAACTCCTGCAGGATTTTTTGAAAGGCACTTAAAGTAATTCTTAAAGAAACTCCTGAAGGAATTCCAGCATAGCTGCTGAAGAAATTTTCGAGAAACTGCTGGGAAACTCCTGAAGAATTTCACGAGAAGTCCTGAGGCATTCCCTAGGAACTTGTAGAGGTATTCTAGGAGAATATCACGATACAATTTTGAGGGACTCCTAGAGGAATTTCCGAGGAACGCCTGGAGGAATTCTTGGGTTATTTGTATTTGTATTAGATAAACAAGTAACACACAATACAGTATGTAGATATCCGTAACCCAAACTTCAAACTGTATTGGAAGCCATTTGTATTTCACGGAATGTTCAACTATCACAATATCAAGTTACTCATAGCTTTGCGAGGTCTAATGGACATCAACGTGACTGAATTTCTTGAACAGAGTGAACACAAACGATGGTAGATGTTTTAGATCTTGAGAAAATGAATTCCAGAGTAGTTTGGATGACCTAGATCACCCAATTCATGTGCCATGAGTTTTCTAGAGGTGCTTTGAGGCTTTTTGACTACCGTAGACTATGTTCTGTGATCATTCATCGTGTATAAAATTTGGTCGAGAATGTTGGATTTGTGTCACAAACTTCGGAGTACTTTGGAGGCCTTAGAATAGCCCTGGGATCAAAACTTCAACAGATTATGATGGGTAGTAATACATTGCATGTCAAGGGTCAGTGAAAACTATTGATGATTAGCAAAACGATGAAATTTGAGCAAAACCATGTAGAATTTATAAAAATACAAAAAAGGCACGTATTTTCGGGGAGGGTACCATGCATTTCTTAGCACAACTATTTCCCTCGATTATAAAAAAAAATCCGGTGTAAAATGTTTTAAAACAAAGAAGATATTGCATTTCTACCAAAAGTAGATCGTCCCGGGTGTTTACGGGTTAAAACGCCTTGAAACGTCTTTTAAACCCCTATAAAACCTCCGTGAAATAGCCACCTGAGAGCCTCTGAAGTCCCTTAAATCCCTGTGAAACCTCCTGAAATTCCCTGAAACGCCCTGAAACGTCCTGAAACGCATTGAAATGCCTTGAAACGCTTTGAAACGACTCTGAAACCCCATGAAGCCTCCGTGTAATTCACCTGCGAGCCTCTGAAACCTCCTCAAACGCCCTAAAATGCCTTGAAACGCTTTGAAAAGCTTTTAAATGCTTTTAAAACCCCTTTAAAACCTCCGTGAAATTCACCTGAGAGCCTCTGAGGCACTATTAAACCCCTGTGAAACCTCCTGAAACGCCCTGAAATGCATTGAAATGCTTTGGAACACCTCTGAAACTTTCGTGAAGTTCACCTGAGAGCATATGGAGCCCCCTGAAAGCCCTCTGAAACCTCTTGAAACGCCCTGAAGCGCTTGGAAACGCCTCTGACCTCCCCAACTAAAAACTCCCTTGAAATCCCTCGGACCATCCCCCCTTTACATCTGAAAGCCACTTTCCCTTCTCAAACTTCTTCGCAACCTTGAAATCCATTTAGGTAATGAACTAAATCCATTTAGTTAAAAATTCTATTTAGGCAGTCCCGACTCGTTACCTAAATGGAGGTTCGAGTATGGATGATATTCTTTATTTTGCCCTTATTACAGAAGTTAACTCTGCACTGCTGTACGTATACGTATGGTTATTATCTGATGAAAGAAATGTACTACAATTAAATGACTTACAATAACAGTCAGAAATGCAACAATACACACTGTTAAGTGATTGAACCAAACAAAATTCACCCATCTAACTGAATACAGCAGACTGCAAGGTCACTTCTTAAAATTTTGAAACATAAATTATAATCAGCAAGAGGGAAAATTTCAAACGAATAAGAACATCAACTTGCCTTGTCCAATCTCATCACCCGAAAAACAACCCTCCTTAGCCCTCTAGCCAAAAATCCGAAGGGTCCGAAATAAATCGAGACAGGTTCCACCGGTTGGTCCGTCGTCGTCCGGCAAATGCCAAGTGACAGACGACAACGGATTATGTGCTGCCGCCGCCACTGCACTGACTGTGACTGCCACTTGGTCTCAGTTGCCGAAGTGGAAGCACGTTTCGTCTTCCCCGACACAAGTGGATACCTGTTTGCATTTTTATGAACTTGCACCTAGCGCTTGCTCAACCGAGAGGGAAAACAGCCAAACCGGACACATACGCCACATTGTTCCCAACGCTTCCAGACCGGCGAAGTGATGATGATGATCCTTCTGGAGGGGTTGTTGGTTCGCCGTCGTACAAAGTGATACATTGCTGCAGCACACTTTAGGCAACCTGTTTGTCACGGTGAAACATACCTGTGCTGTATCAAGGTAGCAGGGAATTTTCCGCCGGAGAAGGGTGTCTGTCCAGTTTGGACAAAGAGGTAAATGACGGCGATTTGTTAGTGACCAAAACGAAGTCACACAGCTTCGACAAGGACCACACTGAGCTTCAAATTTATGCAAAATTACCCCCAGTAGGGTCACCGGGAAAATTTGTGAACACATTGTTGCTGCGCGCCTTTTCGACTACGCGGACGAAGGAAGATTGATGGGATGGTCTCCAAAATTAGATGCTGGATTTTGCGTCTTTGGCTCATCACCCCTGTGCAACAAGATGAAGAATTCAGAAAAAGGGCAGTTTTCTACTTCTTCTTCATTTGGTCGACCCACCTAGCTCACTGCGCTCTATGTCTTCTTGTAATGCAAGCATGAGGGCCGATATTGCTATGGTGGACGATCCTTGCCAGCTCACCATTTTGCAGCCCTCAGTTAGAAATGGGGAAGGAATATTACTGGAAAAGCTTGTAATTAGAAGGCACGAAAAGTTGCAAATTGACCAATTGGGAGAAGAAAATTGTGAAAAAAAAAATCGCGTTCTGGTGGTATTCTAACCCACGGCACCGTATTCGCTAGACCAGCGCTTTAACCAGCTAAGCCACAGAACATGGAACGATTCTGTGGACTGACTCCGAAGCCAGGCTGCTCACAAGTCCATCTCTCTTTCGGCTTAGATGCTGTTTGGGAGTAAGCTCAGCCACTCTGGTGCAAATTCGAACTTCTCACCACAATATTTCTCCTCTCCCATTGAGAGATATCAATGCCAATGACGTCAACGTCCGAGTGTCAGGGAAGGACTCTAAGCTCAAGTGTGGTCCTTCGGAAGTAGGGTGCTGGAGCCAGCCGTAAAAAAAAACATTGTAACGGAAAATCAGCAACAGAATAATACGAACCGAGACCAACGGCAACGACCCCAGCGAACAAGAAGGACTTGCGATTGGAAACTCGGTACGTGGAACTGCCGATCTCTCAACTTCATTGGGAGCACCCGCATACTCGCCGATCTACTGAAGGACCGCGGGTTCGGCATCGACGAGCTGCAGGAGGTGTGTTGGACAGGATCCATGGTGCGAGCGTTTAGAGGTAATCATACCATCTACCAGAGCTGCGGCAACACACGCGAGCTGGGAACAGCTTTCATCGTGATGGGTGATATGCAGAGGCGCGTGATCGGTATGTGGCCGATCGACGAAAGAATGTGCAGGTTGAGAATCAAGGGCCGATTCTTCAACTTCAGCATAAGTCTAACCGCAGAAAGTCGTGATTCCTCAGCACACGAGGGATCACGACTTTCTGCGGTTAGACTACCATCGAACAATGTACGGACAGAACGAACCAATCAGGGCAATGTGTAATATCTTCAACAGTGTTATTAATGTATTTGATTTTAATGTGTCCATAGATGTTTTTAAAACTAGACTTAGAAGATTGTTTGTTAGGTTATAAGGTTTGAATGTTCATGTAGACACAACAGTCAGATGGACAAATATAATATAATAATAATAATAATAATAATAATAATAATAATAAACGTGCACAGCCCACACTCCGGAAGCACTGATGATGACAAGGACGCATTTTACGCGCAGCTCGAACGCGAGTACGACCGCTGCCCAAGCCACGACGTCAAGGTCATCATAGGAGATTTGAACGCTCAGGTAGGCCAGGAGGAGGAATTCAGACCGACGATTGGTAAGTTTAGCGCCCACCAGCAAACGAACGAAAACGGCCTACGACTCATTGATTTCGCCGCCTCCAAAAATATGGCCATACGTAGCACCTTTTTCCAACACAGCCTCCCTTATCGTTACACCTGGAGATCACCACAGCAGACGGAATCTCAAATCGATCACGTTCTGATTGACGGACGGCACTTCTCCGACATTATCGACGTCAGGACCTATCGTGGCGCCAACATCGACTCCGACCACTATCTGGTGATGGTCAAACTGCGCCCAAAACTCTCCGTCATCAACAATGTACGGTACCGGCGACCGCCACGGTACAACCTAGAGCGACTAAAGCAACCGGATGTCGCCTCAGCATACGCGCAGAATCTCGAAGCCGCGTTGCCAGACGAGGGCGAGCTCGATGAGGCCCCTCTAGAGGACTGCTGGAGTACAGTGAAAGCAGCCATCAACGACGCAGCCGAGAACACCATCGGGTACGTGGAACGGAATCGACGGAACGAATGGTTCGACGAAGAGTGCAGAACGGTTTTGGAGGAGAAGAACGCAGCGAGGGTGGTAATGCTGCAGCAAAGGACTCGACAGAACGTGGAACGGTACAAACAGAAGCGGAAACAGCAGACCCGCCTCTTTCGGGAGAAAAAGCGCCGCCTGAAAGAAGCGGAGTGCGAAGAATTGGAACTGCTGTGCCGTTGCCAAGAAACACGGATATTCTACCAGAAGCTCAACGTATCCCGCAACGGCTTCGTGCCGCGAGCTGAAATATGCAGGGATAAAGACGGAGGCCTCTTGACGGACGGACGTGAGGTGATCGAAAGGTGGAAGCAGCACTTCGATCAGCACCTGAACGGCGTGGAGAACGTAGGCACGGGAGCCCACTTCAACGGAGGAAACGACGACGCCAGTGCAGCGGAGGACGGAAATGAACCAACTCCCACGCTGAGGGATGTTAAGGATGCCAGTCACCAGCTCAAAACCAACAAAGCAGCTGGTAAGGATGGTATCGCAGCTGAACTCATCAAGATGGGCCCAGAAAAGTTGGCCACCTGTCTGCATCGGCTGATAGTCAGGATCTGGGAAACCGAACAGCTACCCGAGGAGTGGAAGGAAGGGGTAATCTGCCCCATTCACAGAAAGGCGACCATTTGGAATGTGAGAACTTCAGGGCGATCACTATTTTGAATGCTGCCTACAAAGTGCTATCCCAGATCATCTTCCGTCGTCTGTCACCTAAAACAAATGAGTTCGTGGGAAGTTATCAAGCTGGTTTCATCGACGGCCGGTCGACAACGGACCAGATCTTTACCGTACGGCAAATCCTCCATAAATGCCGTAAATACCAGGTCCCAACACATCACCTGTTCATCGACTTCAAGGCGGCATACGACAGTATCGACCGCGCAGAGCTATGGAGAACCATGGACGAAAACGGCTTTCCTAGGAAGCTGACTAGACTGATTAAAGCAAAGATAGACGGTGTGCAAAACTGCGTAAGGGTTTCGGATGAATTGGGTTCTTTAGGGGTATCCAGATTATTTCATAATCCGATTCTCCGCCCAAAAATTAGTCGAAATCCAAAATTTCATAATTTTTGGAGTCCGGGAACTATTTTTAAAATTCATTTAAAGTTTGTATGGGGAAATTTTTTTGTTCGGGTCGAACTGTCATTTTATCGATTGAACTGTCATTCTATCCACGAAAATTAAAACTGTTTTGTCAATTTAACCATCAAAACAAAGGTATTGGAATCCAATAAATTCACGTCATATTCAGAAAAATGAGCTCTTTCGATTAGGCTGTAGAAAATAGCAATATTTTATTCACTAAACAACCCAATTGTCCAGTTCATTCGAATCTCGCCGCTAATAAGACCGGTGGTCCTCTACGGACACGAGACATGGCCCACGCTCGAGGAGTACCTACAAGCACAAGGAAATTTCGAGCGATGCGTCCTAAGGACGATCTTTGACGGTGTACAGGAGTATGGCGCATTGTGGAGAAGGATGAATCACAAGCTCGGTGTATTTTCCGTGAACCCAGTATCCAGAAGGATACGGTGGGCAAGACGTGTTACAAGAATGCCGGATAACAACCCTTGCTGATGTTAAATTTTCTAAGTCTTTGACGTAATGTTTATGTTTACGATACAGAATTAGAGAAATTTCATCAGCTTTTCCATGGGCAGTTTAATTGAATGAAAAATATGGAGATAGCGTACGTTAGATACTGTATAGGCTGATTTATGACTTGCTGTTTTCACAGGAATATCATGCGCGATTCCTCCGGGAATTTCTTCGCGGTTAATCCATAAATTTATTCCAGAACTGCTCCAAGACATTTCTTATGAAATCCATCCAGAAATTCATTTAACATTCTTTTAGAAGTTCCATCTAGGCTTTTATCCTAAGATTTCGAAACAGCTTCCATCTGAGATTACTTCGAGAAGTCCTCCAGACATTCCTTCCAGGATTTCATAACGGATTCTTTCTGGTATTCCTGTAGGTGGTCTCTTACGGGCTTCTTTCATTTCTGATGTTCCTCAGTATTTTCTTCTGAGATTACCATCCTCATTCTTGTTTACGGACGTTTTCACTTTCGAACATATTTGATTCGTTCGAATCCGTATGCCATTTGATTTTGCAGGCGTAAACGGAAATGCAAACCATTAGATGTGGGAAAATACCCTACAAACATTTTTGCTGTACAAGAGTGGAACAAATCACTCTTAAGCACTCGACATAGACGGGAATTCTGAAGGCTTTATCTCCATGCATGATGATGTGCCTATTGTTGTGCAGTTGCTGATATCGAACAGCAGTGTCACTATTTGTGACTTCAATCAACACACAGCCGCAAATATGGTGCAGCTGAATGTTCTCTACGTCGGACAACTGCAGCTGAATGTCCTTTTCCAAAAATTGCTGGATCTTGGCAATTTCAGGCCGCGTGAGAAGGATGCCAAAATCAACCACAATGGTATTCTTTCGCTGCACACTCATTGCGAGAAAAATGAATTACGAAATACGATAGAAAAGAATGCGATCACGTCCGATGTATACGAGCGGTGGCTGTCAACTGATGTTGAATGTTGAATGAAAACCTTTCAGAGCATAGTTACTGATGCAATGTACACAATGTTTGTTATTATTTGATCAGTACTAGTCTGTCGCGAAGTAAGTAGGGGAACAAAGTCCAAAATTCCAAGATAGGGTAAAATGGTTCAACGCAAAATATCATTCTTGGATGTGATTTGATTATTACTATAGGGGAAAGTGGTCAAAATATGTTTACATAAAACATTATTTTAAAAGCTAGGCCGCCAAACCCACGAAAAAATCTTTTGATTTCCCACTTAGATTGGCAGCTTCCGGTTTTTCGTGCTTACAATTAAGGTTTTCTATTGATTTTATTACCAGCTATGTATTTCCAAAAAGATTGATACACACATGGAGCCACAAGGTTGTTGATGTCCACACTATCCATGTTAGAGATCATTCAAATATGACGACCATCGTTTAGCAAGGAGGGGAGTAATCCTCCATGTATTGAGTATACAAAAAATCGGGACAGAGGGAGGAAAGGGCCCATATAGCCGAGGCGGTAAACGCACGGGTATTCAGCATGCTGAGGGTGACGGGTTCGATTCCCGGTCGGTCCAGGATCTTTTCGTAAAGGAAATTTCCTTGACTTCCTTGGGCATAGAGTATCTTCGTGCCTGCCACACGATATACACATGCAAAATGGTCATTGGCAGAGGAAGCCCTCAGTTAATAACTGTGAAAGTGCTCATAGAACACTAAGCTGAGAAGCAGGCTTTGTCCCGGTGAGGACGTTACGCCAAGAAGAGAGAGAGAGAGGAGGAGGAAAGGGAGTCGGAAATGCCCGAATAATAATGGACGTAATTTTTGAACGTTTTTATGAAGTGGCATCTTACCCCATGGCAGATGGCCTTTTTGCACCACTTCCGTTTTACGAACCAATTTTAAAAATCGGTAAAAATCGATGAAAATGCATTAGTTTCGTGAATATTTCTGCAGAAGTATCAAGTAAAAATTGTCTAGTTGCATTTACCACTTTGTAAACCTGACAAATTAGGCTATTTATCATTGAAAACGATGAAAGTTTGAAAAATAGCATCTTACCCCACTTTTTCCTAAGTTGTATGTTAGCAAACGTTTTCTGCAGATTCTTCTTCAAGAAGCAACTTCTATTCGATCCTAAGTACATATGTGGTACCTTACCGAGCATCCATTGCAAGTCGCACAACAATGTATAATTTCATCGATGATCGATTCGAGTAATTACCGACGACTCATTTTGGTTCAAACGAAACGTCATCTGGACAAATAATACCAGCATCCCGTTTGACGGAAAGTGGCTTCGGGGTAAAAGGATAGTCCGCTTGCCTGATTGTCGCCCGTCAGGCTCGTGTGGAAAATTACACACTTGCTTCACCCCCCGAACCGTACGTACGGTTGGTTGTCCCTTTCAACTCCCCGGACCCGGACCCCGGACGCAAATATTGACAGATATCATTTGGATATATTAATTGTAATAAATATGTTAACATTCATCTCGTGCTCGGTTGTCCTGAGTGAGTGCATGAATTACTCGTTCGTCATGCCATTCCGAATCCAGTCACCCTCGCCCTCAGAGCAACGCAACGAGGCAACAACCCTCGCGTTCGGGACTTTTAGGATACATTAATGTTCAATTACAATTGCGCGCACGCGGAATGGATCGATGGATGGGTGGATGTGCTGTGCATTTAACATTTGAAATTTTATGTTGATTGTGTCGTTTTTTAACTCGTTGACTGATGTATGTATGTCTGTACCTACCGATCGGACGGGAAGCATCCCCTTTCGCGTTCGACACTGAAATAAAGTGATTCCTACAAAAAACTAACGTTGGCAAACAAATGCTCGATGTACTTGCGACGTGTATTGCCATATGTCATTGTTGGCTCAATTGTTCGGGTGTCATCGGTGGCATTTAAATGTGTACGCATTTTTTACTCGTTAAGTCATTTACATTTTCCAAGTTGGTTGATGTTTTTTTCTGTCCGGTACCAGGATGAATGCAGGTTCAAATGACTAGTACCTAGGACTCTTTAATTGGGAATGCTTGATCGATTGGAAATGGGGTGTTAAATGGAAAAATGAAATCAAGGATCGGTAAATTCGCCTCACTCCATTCATATTCACTCCTCTTTGCTGAAGCGAATCGAGAAAGATGCGTTTTTTTGCTACTAATGTATCTGAGCAAAGTGGTCGAATTGAACTTCCACCATATGGCCTTTTACCATAAATAGTTCTAAACAAGCTAAATGGACAATATAGCTAGCCAATTATTTGCCTTCATTAGAAGATCCCTTTATTCCAAAATAGTAAATTTTCCCTAAGGGCATTCCTTTGGTCACAGGTCCCTTCCTATTGTCCGCGCCAACAGCAACCGAAACAAAACGACCTTTTAATTAAAATCATCTCCCGATTTACGGATCTTTCAAGTTCCCTGAAATCTTACATGCCTTGTCATCAAAGGATAATTATTTTCCTTTGGCCGGACAAAAGGAATGCCATTTAGGTCGCCGGCAGCACAAGAGTCGGTCATTAATTGACTTTGCCAAAATTGGTAACCCTTTTCCCGGCAGCTTCCAGCACATGGAACGGTTCTGTATCGGTCAATCCCGGGCCCCGAGGATGACAAGGCTGATTTGGAACGGAAGGATTCACTCTCTTTGTGTCTGTCTGTGTGTCTCGAAATGGAGATAATGGATTCGGAATGCGAAATTATGCAAATGAAGTTCCCCGGTTTCCTTGGGTTTGGGGTGTGTGGAAATGACTGTTTAATTTCTAGTGTGATTTGAGTAGGATGTCTTCGCTTGGCGAAGAAAGTGATTATCATAATGGAATAAGATGCTCTCTTCCACTAATGGATCTTAAAGTTTTCGGGTTCCGGTCGCTTCGGGGTATGTGGGAGTCCGACAAACATATTGTCATTCGGGAATCGGCTCTGTCGACGGCAGACAGTGAAACGAGCTCCCGTAAGCCTTGGAGCAAAATTCCCAAACCCCTTTCTCGGGAAAATGTGGGGTGTTGCCACTCGTTGACAGCAATTCAATTTCATCAATCCGGGCCGGCACCTTTCTGCCACATCGACAAACAGCATCGTTGGAAGCTGCTGGGCAACTTGTGCCACCGCACAGGCAGCCACACTGTATATTTTAATAATTAATCGTCCTGGAGCTGGTGCAATGATAGTAACGTACCGTAAACTGGGGAAAATTTATAAGACGGTGATACTCTCCGCTGTTAATAATTTAATACAAATAATTTAATTTGTTGTTATTTAATTTAATACAAATAATTTAACCCGTTTCACCCCAGGAAAAAAAAAGTTGAAAAAAACGCCAGCAGATCATTTCTCAACAGAATTCAACCAAATTTCGAACACAAACTCGCACATCACTGTAGTTTTGAAAATATACGGGATCAAAATTTTCTTGGACTTCTGCACGGAGTAAGGCCGGTGGGTCAGTGGGTCAAGTCGGGCGTAAATAAGGCCATGTACGATTTGAATCCCCATAACTTTCTTCTTAACGAAGTTTTTCAATGGGAGTTTGCACATTCCGTTGCCCAACGATAGTTGATGTTGCTACAGGATCGAATTTGAGATTTTCCGATAGTTGTCTTTGAGTTCTTGAGATATTCAACATTTCTAAACCATCCAAGTCTTCATTTGCGTTTGTTGTTTTCAAATGAAATTTAATACTAGACATTATTCCCTTATTGAACCCATAGGTCATCGTAGACATCTTTTGAACATGCGGTGCCCTTGTAGTACTATTAATATTTCCTGAAAATCTCGATGGATTATCCGAATCCGTCCTTACAAAACATGAACACTCGAAATCATCACCAAGGATTATTTTCAATTATTTTTATCGCTTTTATTTGCACCAATACTTGAACATCTGTATGATGTTTGTTATATCAACGAGCAGTAGAAATTATGGACGATCTGATTGAAGTCATGCCTTGACTACAGAGAACCGTAGATGGACTACGAGGAATAAGACCTATTTGCATGCGCAAAACAACGATTAGCTCCAGAAACCAATACTACATCGAACAGGAGTAAGTAAAAGCCTCGACTAGATTTCTGATGACCTAGCTGGAGTCAGGCCTTGAGTTCATTGAGCTGTAGATAAACTGTAATCACATGTTTTACCTATGTGGAACCTCTGTGCACTACATAAACTCATATTCTACCATGTGTCAAAAAAGGTCTCGCAAAACTATTCCCATAAAAATTTGATAACCTTAGCGAAGTCATGCCTTGACTTCAGAGAACCATAGACGGACAACAATGAGAGTTGTATGTACGCGGAAAACAGTGGTTAGCTCCAGAAACCAATACTACATCGAACAGGAATAAGTAAATTCCTCGACTAGATTTCTGAATACACGGGACATCTTGATTGAAGTCAGGCCTTGAGTTCTATGAGCTGTTGATGAACTGTAATAACATTTTTCGAATGAGTGTAATCAGGTACGAAACTGATTACACTCACTCGAAGAGGGTATTCTGCTTAGAGGGTTCGAAAAGTCGGTACAAGATGTAATCACATGTTTTGCCTGTGTGGAATCTCTATTGACTACATAAACTCACATGGTGGAATGTGTCAGGTAAGAAGGTCTCTCAAAACTATTCCTAGGAAAATTTGATGACCTAAGCAAAGTCATGCCTGACTTCAGAGAACCGTAGATGGACAAGAACAAGATTTTTTTTTGCACGCAGGAAACAACTGTTGGCTCCATTATTACATCGGACTGGAGCAAGTGAATTCCTCGACTAGATTCCTGAGTACTCAGGATATCTTGATTGAAGTCAGGCCTTGAACTGTTGATGAAAGGTAATCACATGTTTTACCTGTGTGGAACCTCTTTTGACGACATAAACTCATAATCCATCATGTGTCAATGAGCAGGTCTCTCAAACTATTCCTAATGAAATTTGATGAACTAAGCGAATTTATGCCTTGACTACAGAGAACCGTTGATGGACTACAATTAGACCTATTTGCATGCGGAAAACAATGATTGCCTCCAGAAACCAATATTACATCGAACAGGAGTAGGAGAAGTCAACGCATGAGTGAATTGAGGCATGAGCGAATGAGTTTATCAAATTTACCTAGAAATAGTTTTGAGAGACCTACTCGTGGACACATGGTGGAATATGAGTTTATGAAGTGCACAGAGATTTCACACAGGTAAAACATGTGATTACATTTCATCTACAGCTCATACAACTCAAGGCCTGACTTTTGCCAGGCCATCCCGGTACTCAGGAATCTAGACGAGGAATTTACTTACTCCTTTTCGATGTAGTGTTGGTTTCTGGATCTAACCATTGTTTTCCGTGTGCAAATAACTCTGACATTTTCCTAGGAATAGTTGAGAGAGACCTTCTCATTGACACATGATAGATTATGAGCTTATGTAGTGCGCAAAGGTTCCACATAGGTAAAACATGTGACTGCACAATGAACTCAAGGCCTGACTACAGTCAGGCCATCCCGGGTACTCAGGAATCTGGTCGAGGCTTTTACTAACTCCTGTTTGATGTAGTATTGGTTTCTGGAGGCAATCGTTGTTTTCCGCATGCAAATAAGTCTAATTGTAGTCCATCTACGGTTCTCTGTAGTCAAGGCATGACTTCGTATGACTTTCGAGTTTATCAAATTTCCTTAGGAATAGTTGTGAGAGACCTTTCCCCTGACACATGATGGAATGTGAGTTTATGTAGTCAATAAAGATTATACACAGGCAAAACATGTGATTACAGTTCATCAACAGCTCATAGAACTCAAGGCCTGACTTCAATCAAGATGTCCCGTGTATTCAGAAATCTAGTCGAGGAACCAACTTACTCCAGTACGATGTAGTATTGGTTTCTGGAGCTAGCCATTGTTTTCCGCGTACATAAAACTTTCATTGTTGTCCGTCTATTGTTCTATTGTCTATTGTTGTTAATTTAAAATATTATGACTTAATTATATCAAATTATGTTATAAATGTTTCTTAATAAATTGTTGTGAAATAAATTAGATTTATTTCTTTGACATTTAGAAAATAATTTTCCAAAATTGTATCAAAATAGTATAGAAACTGGTTTTCTTGGAGCTAAAATTCATATCATATTGTGTTATAATTATGATCTTATTGTAACAAAATAGATTATGATTTTGATTAGACTGGTGCACTTTTTGATACAAAATTAGTTATTTGAACATCATCCTGCATCTAGTTTAAAACATTTAACTTACAGAAAAAATGTATTACATCATAACACAATATGTTATAAACTTGATATATTCTTGTAATCGGGTTGTCATTTCGACCATTTGTCCTACTTATTTTGCTTATTTCGACCTTTTGACCCCATCGACCTTTTATCCTTCGAACTTTTATCCTTCGACCTTTTGTCCTACAATCCTTATATGCCATGCGTGTTACTTGGGTTCATGTGAAAATATTCTAAGGTTCTTGCGAATTTGGTTTCGTGGGATTTGGGAGGAGTTTTTATCCAAAACGTTTCGGGGACTTTCAGGGGTATTCGGAAGGTTTCTTGTAAGCTTCAGAGAGGTATCAGATGTGTTTCAAACCACATCAAAACGTATCGCAAGGTTGCGGGGGATTTCAGGGTAATTTCGCAGTGTTTTAGAGGTGCTTCTTAGATTTCAAGAAGGTTGAAGAGATATTTCTAAGCATTTTAAAGCCGTTCAGAAAGTTTCATACGTTATCAGTGGAGTTTAAGAAAAGTTAACGCAGATCTTAGGGAAGTTGCAGAGACGATTCAAGGCGTTCCGGTGGGTTTTCATGGGGTATTCACGGGGATTCAAAAAGCAGGTCCTGAAAGGGCTTTAAAGCAGTTAAGAGAAGGTCACGGGTGTCTTTGGGCTTCAAATATGATTCATGGTGTTACGGTGGATCCCAGAATAATACGGAGGCATCATTGTGACGTATTTCACGGATGCTCCCAAGATAAGTTTCAATGCGTTGCAGTGGGCTCCATGAGTGTTTGAGTTTGGTACGTTTACGGGGTCTACAGGGGGTTTAAAGCGTTTCAAGGTGGTTCGAGATATTCCGGAGGGTT
Organism: Aedes albopictus; assembly: GCF_035046485.1. NCBI lineage: Eukaryota > Metazoa > Arthropoda > Insecta > Diptera > Culicidae > Aedes > Aedes albopictus. Next base: position 40,346,605 of record NC_085136.1, read on the forward strand.
CCAGGGGAGTTTGCAGGGCTTCTAGCCACCACAAGAGAGGTCTAAAAAAGGATACCGGAGTATTTTAAAAACGTTTCAGAGGGAAATCGATTAAACATACCCGACTAGAAAATTATATCAAATTTGTATCATATTGTGTTATGATGTTATAATATTTTTCTCTAACTTATTATGTTATAAACTAGCTGCAGGATGATGTTAAAATAACTAAAATTGTAACAAAAAGTACACTGGTCTAATCAAGATTATATCCTATTTTGTTATAATCATATCAAAATTATAACAAAATGTGATATGAATTGTAGCCTCTGGAATACTGGTTTCTATCATAATTTGATATGATTTTCTTAATTTTCTTCCCAAATGTCGAAGATTCAAAACTAAATTATAATACAATGAGTTATAAAACAACATTTATAACAAAATGTGATATAATTGAGTTATAGTATTTTGAAAACACCAAGGATGTTGAACATGATTATATCACAATGAGTTATAAATATCATGATTTGTTAGGATTATGTTATATTTTTGTTACAATTTTCTAATCGGGTATACTTACATGTATGTATGAGACTTGTAGGTTAGCTTGTAGGATCGATGAGTCTCACAAGGGAGTTCTTGGAAACACTTGAAACAGTTTCAGGCCTATAATTTCAAATAATTTTCTAAAATTGATCAATTCACCACAATATACGGTACTTTCACGCACTCTTCCATCGACAGAACCTCTCTATACCGATTCCGATTCTCAGCGAACATTTGCATACAACATATTACTGGCCGCATCGACTCTCCACACTGACGGTATAGTCACTCGCTTCCCGGAACAGCAGCACCATCCCCGGGAGGGCTGCCAGCGGAGATTTATTGACCAACTGTAGATTATTTAAAATCGCTGTGACATGCTGGCAGGTGGTTTCAATCTATATAATGCATTCCAGCCGGGGTCTTCCCGCAGTTCGGCGGGAATCATCATGAATGATGCATTTACGGTGTATCTCTGCACGGGAAGAAAGGGAAGGAGGCGTCGAATATTTGTCATGTGTGTCGTTCCGGAGGACATACCGAGCACATATGCCGGCATCCAGGACATGACACGGCAGAATTTGCTCAGAGTCGGCAGCTAGTGCAGCAACAGTTCTTCCATTTGTGATGGGTTGCAAACCATATATCAGTACGGCATGAGAATATGCAAAAACGAAGATGGGGTGCGTTCGATGTCCGAAGGGTTTGTTCTGGTAAGTGATAGCATTTGTCATGTTTGCATTGGCGATGGGTGCAGCAGAATTAGGCGTTGGGTATCACGTTGAAGACATTGTTTGCAATGATGCAGCATATCTTCAATACTCAAGTCAAATTATAAAAGAATGGAATATTGTACATGGAGTTGCAGATAGTTGAATTGTGTACAGTAGCTGGAAAAACTCCCATAAAAATATGGGAGTACGTACGTTCCCACATTACGTACGTATGGAATACGTACGTTCCCTTATTACTTCATATGCACCTCTTAATAATATCAATTTCCAACAACATCATCCCAAACACATTAGTCAGAAATTGTTTAAGACAATGCATTTCACAACAAAGAAAACCGCAAAACTGCTTCAACAACAGTTGCACGTATTCCACTAGTAATCATATTACTCTGTACAGTCAACTATTTCACTAATATGAACTGAAAGTCCGCTCAATGCCTGGCAGCTCACCACACCACAGACAGTCAATAGTTGAAGTTTGTTTGGACCCACCGATGTTGTTACTGTTCGCCACGACCGCCAAAGTCTAATCTGTTTTGGCGGCGACGTGAGCTCGAGCTCCCTTCTAGTCAATATGTTCACCAAAAAACCGCAATCGAATCTTCGCCTTCCATTCTTAAGATCTTCGTCTCGGGTCCTTGTTACAACACAGCACCGTCTGGAATAATTATTTACTTTGTGTGCAATCCGAGCACCGGCCATCCGGATTGTCACCCGCAAAAGATGCTCTTCCCAAGTCATCTCCACAGAAAGGACGAATTTAATTAAATTATCTGCATCTTGCCTCTCAGCTCAAATCAACCGAAGGAATAGTTCCGCCCGGAATTGGATTTCAAACTACGGAACGGAAAGCCGAACTAGTTTGGAATTCGACACCCTCCGTCGTATGTTCAGGCGGGATCGTAAGACGTCTTCCACCCCACTCGAGAAAACGCGGCCAGGGCACGACAAGGCAAATGTTTGTTTCCCGTGCAGTGCGGTGTGGTTGTTACAATCGCTTTGATTGAAAAGTTCCACTCCACCCGACCAATTTCGAATCGTTTGATAAGATTAGAGCGTAACTTTGCGCTTCCCGCAGACAAAGTCGTGCCACGACTCTGTCATTTCCCAATAATCTTTATTGCACCGAAGGAATTTCAAATTTCGACTCTTTGACGGAATCCTCTTTCCTTGTAAAAGGGAAGGGATCTAAGACTGCATCCTTACAAGAAACGGGTTCGGGACAACGACGACGACGTCGTAGGTTTTATGCTCTATATTCTGCGAAGTTTTACGATCAATGAATAAAATTATATTGCATAAATATTTTCTCAGTTTGCGAAATTTTTGCATACCTTCGCTAGGAAGTCACTATTTGAGGAGAGGAACACATGCATGCGAAATCCATTGGCGTAGCTAGGGGGGGTTCCAGGGGTGCCTGGCACCCCCTAGAACAAATTTGGCACCCCTTAGAATTTTTCCTTGACTGTCACCGAAAACTTAATATTTCACACAATAAATTTCAATATTTATTGAAGGCACATTTAAATAAAACTTAAATACACCCGAAATAACTTCTACACCTGTTGCAAGTTTTGGCGTTTTAGATATTGGTAAGAACAATCAACAGACTTGTCCATGGATTCCTCCATTCAAACAGTGATTTTTTTAGACTTCCTTTATGGTTTCCTCGCGATATTTCTTTAATAAACTTCTCTCAGGATTCTCCAGGCAGTTCAGTTGGGGTTGTACATACTAGAAATTTCAGCGGAGATTGTTCCAGCAATTTCTCGTAGTATTTCTTTCGAAATTCTTACTATGGTACTTCTTGGAATTCTTCTAGGGATTCTTCTAAAAAAATTATCTTGGGATTTCTTCAGAAATTCCTGGTGGGGTTATTCAGGGGCAACCTTCCTGGGATTCTTTCAGAAGTTTCTTCCGGTGATTCTTACAGGAATTCCTTCAGAGATTTGATTAAGAGATTCTTCCAGAAATTTCCGATGAAATTCCTCCAGAAGCTTACATTGGCCTTCCTCCGGAAACTGTGGCTAGGATTCCAGCAAGTTCTCTTAGAGCTCCTCCTGTTATTCTCACTGTGATACCTTCAGGAATTCTACTATGAAAGTTCTTTCAGAAATTCTTCCAGAAAATCATCCTGGGATTTTTATAAAAATCCCTTCGGTTATTCTTCCAGAGATTTCTTCATGGATTTAACCAAGACTTTCTCCAGAGGTTATTCCAGAAATTCCGCAGGGCATTTCTCCAAGAACTTCTATTGGCCTTCCTCCATGAATTCCGGCTGGAATTCTTCAAGCAATTCCCATTATAACTCTGTCAGAAATGCTTCTAGGGATTTCACCTAGCATATTTACATTCTGCAATACTTTCGGGAAATCTTCCAGAGATTCCTCAAAAAATTCCACCTGCGATTCTATCAGGGATTCCTCCAGTATACTTCTACCGATTCTTTCAAGGAGAACTGTAGGTATTCCTCCGTGCACTTGGTAGAGGAACTTCTTTTAGGATACCCCCGGCATTCCTGATTCAAACCCAAGTAACAATTTTAATTTTATCAAAGTTTTTTAGCGATTAAAAAATCCTAAACATAAAACCATTGATGCCGACTTGAAAATGCTCTCGAGTTCTTGTATGCCTCAATAAGCCCAAGTTCTGGCTAGTTGGCCCAGTCTTATTAGGGTCTACAGGACTTACAGTATGCAAACCGGCTTAGGTTTTCGGGTTGTATCATAGTTTTATCAATTTTCTAAATAAACCCATCTTCTGACTTGTCAAATAATTGTTTTGATTATTTTTCACTCTCAATGTTCTATCGTAAGAATAAATTATGCTTGGTTGTTTATCCAGCCATCAATTGGAAAGATGCAGATATGGTATTCAGATTTGTTTTCCTATTAATTACGTGTCATGAGACATGCCACGGAAAATTTGTGGCGAATATGACTGTGATAATGACAAAAACTAAATGCGCCACACAAACTATGCATAATTTGGAAGTTAAATGCATTCAATTTACTCGGTGGAATTGAGTGCAAAAAAGGTTTTTTCAAAGCAGCGGAGTTTAAAAGACAATATGTAATTTTTCTGACAAAATAAAATAAACGTGTTGTATGGTTTAATTTGATCTTAAGTTGTACGTGAAGTCATAAAATTGAGTAATAATTGTTCTGTATTTACATGAATTATCCCGGCTAGGCGACACATTTTTCTGATAAAACTCTGTGTTCCTGATGATTCCTCCAATAGGGCTAACTCTCCTGAGGTAGTCATAACTGAGCTCATGATAGAACTAGCGGTTTTATGACAGCATTTTTTGGTTTATGTTACGGCCACGAAATCTTTTGTTGGTTTTATGCATTGCCTCACAGTTTTGTGTATTTGTTTACAAAAAAAAAAATCTCTCCGACAATAACTGCAAATGCAAGTTTTATTGAAATGGTATATAATAAGTGATAAAAACCCATTCATGTCTACTTGCAAGTCTTTAATTGAAGATGTTTATAGCAGAAGTTATATGATAGTTTTATGGAACGCCAAAGGTTCAAAGTAAAAAAACTACCACATAAAACTAATTTAGTACAGCTAGCATTTTGACATGCTAGTATAAAACCAGGATAAAACATGAATAAACCTACTTGGGAAGGTTTCTCTAGAAATTAATTCTATGATACCTCCCTGAATTCTAGGAATTCCTCCAGATTCGCGCTTCCCAAACTCCCAACATCTGCTTCCCAATTTTGGGAAGCGTTGCTCCAGTTATTCCAGCTGGGATTCTTCTAGCAATTCCTGCGGTTCTTCCAGCTATTCTTCCTTGATACATTCTAACTATGAACTATGAGAAATTATGCTACGGATTCTTCTAGAGTTTTCTCTTGGCTTTTGTGCTGGAATCTTTCCAGGTAATCTTCCTGGAATTCTTGTAGAAAATTCTTTGATTGTCCTACCAGGGATTTCTCCAAGGGCTCATTCAGGAATTTCTATAGAAATTCCTCATGGAATTCCTGTAGAAACTCCCTTTGGCCTTCTTCCAAGAATACCTCAAACAACTTCTCCTAAGGTTCTTCCAGCAATTCCTTCAGAAATTCTTACTATGATACGTCCAGATATTCTTCTTGTGATTCCTTTACGAATTTATCCTAGCATTATAGCTGGAGTTCTTCCGAGAAATCTTCCTGATATTTCTTCAGAAATTCCTCGCGATTCCTTCAGGACCTTCTCTAAAGATTCTTCCAGAATATCTCTACCGGTTCTTGCAGGGACTTCTCTTGGCATTCCAAGGATTTTTTCTTTGGATTCCGCCAGGCATTCCTGATTGGGTTTCTCTATCAATTCTTGTATAGTTTCCTCCAGCAATACCTCCTAGGATTTCTGCTGAGATTTCTACAATGATACACCCCAGAATCCTTTTAACAATACCTTCTCTCATAAATTTCTCATGGGATTTCTCCAGGATCTCCACTTGGTCTTCCTCCAGGAATTTCAGCTGGATTTCTCAAGCAGTTCCTACTATGGTTCTTCCAGCAATTCCTCCTAGGACTCCTCCAGAATTTCTTACTTTAATATCTCCCGGAATTTTTCTAGGAATTATTCTAAGAATTTCTTCAGAGATTCCTTCAAAACTTGCTGGGATTCTTCAAGGCAATCTTTCTAGGAGCATTGCAGAACTACCTTCAGTGTTTCCTCCTGGAAATCCTAAAGGTTTTCCTGGAATTTCTTCAAATATTTCTTATCGGATTCTTCCAGGAAACCCTCTTGACTTTCATCCAGGAACTCCTCTTGGGATTCCATAAGCGATTCCTGCTTAATTGTAGTAAGCATCAGTTAAAATACACAATAATAAAAATTAAAAAAAAAAGATTCCTGCTGCTTCTAATGTTTCAGGAATGCCTCCCGTAGTTCTCGTCAAGAAATTCTCACGGTGATACCTGCAGGAATCCCTCTAGGGATTTCTCCTGGCCTTCTAGCTAGGATTCTTCTAGGCAGTGTTGCTAGGACACTTCCAGAAATGCCTTTGATCCTTCCAGGGATTTTTCTAGAGGCTCATCCGGGAATTATTCTAGAGTTTTTATTTGTGGATTACTATAGAAATTAATCACGGTATTACTCCTGGAACTCCTCTTGGGCTTCTTAAAGGAATTCCAGTTGAAATCTTTAGAGGAATCCCTAATCGAATTTCGGGAATAGTTGGAATTTCCAGAGAAATCCTAGAAGGTATTACTAGAGAAATCTCTAGTGAAATCCTATAGGAATGTACGGGAAAAAACTTGTAATTAATGAGAAGGCACAGAATTTTGCTAATTGACAAATTGAGAGATGAATTTGCGAAAAAAAAATCGCGTTCTGGTGGGATTAGAACCTACGACTCCGTATTCGCTATACCGTACTATGACCATTTCTTTGAGGATTTCCTCGACATGGTTATTATTCTTTTTTTTTTTAATTTCTGCGATAGTTTCATTAGAATTTCATCAGTAAATTCTTTGGATTTTTTTTGCTTATTTTCAATGGCTATTCCTCTGAAACTATATCAGCAATTTTCTCTTTCTTTTTATTTTGCGGATTTATTAGGCAATTTTATTGTGATTATTTTTGATTTTTTTATGATTTAACTGTATTTATATTCATTGCTTCCGAAAGTTGCTGAATTGGAAAATCTAAAATTCTCAACTGGTCTTGGTCAAAGAAAATCCCATAAAATTCACGAAAAACTTACTGAAAAAATCGGTTGAAGATAATCACCGTGGACCTTTACTATTAATTTTGACCAGCCAAGCTGTTCGGTCTGGATCAGCATGTTGCGTCTGATGATGGCTGAAGCGTAGTAAGCCGAAACGCGTTACGCACAAGAAATACATGCGAGTTTCATTACAATTCACCGATAAAAGCCAATCAAACCAAATAATAGTTACCGAAAAAATTCCCAAAGAAATTGTCGGAAAAAAATTCACCAAAATTACATTAGATTAGCTTTCAAAGTAGTTGCCAAAAGAAATCATATAAAAATTACCAGAGGAATTCCTTAATAAAAAATATTAAGACTTTTTAAGGAAATTGGACAAATCCAATCTCAAAATAAATTACCGAAATATTCTATATATTCTATGAAAAAAACAAAGAAATGAATTTGAAGAAATTCTCAAAGAATTTTTCGAAAGCATTAAAGGAATTTCTGACGAAAATTTAAAAAGAACCCCAAAAGTAATTTCCGTAGAATCACCGTGACGGAATATTTAAAGAACCGCCAAAGTTTTTTTTAATAAATTTTCGAAGGAAATCACTAAGAAATTTGCCGAATCAATTTCCAAAGGATTTACCAAAGAAGTTCCCAAAAGTAATAATCGAAGTTGCCAAAATTTTCGAATGAATTGCTGGTGAAACTTCCGAATAAATGTTCAGTGTAAGTAACATCGGAATTGCCGAAGGTATTCCGGAGTCGTCTGCTGCAGGAATTCCTTACATAAAAACTGAAGAAATCTAGAAGTAGGTGTCTGAAGATTTTTCAATAAAATTATAGAAGCGATTTATGAAAGACTTTCCGAAGGCGTTTTCGAAGGAATTGGCGAAGGAATACCGAATAGCAAAAATAATAATAGTCCAAAAAATGGACGAAAACCCGAAAAAAGTAGAATGACTTTCCGAAGATATTGAAAAAAATGTGTGGAAGTTCCCAGAGTCATTGTCGAATGGCTCACACCTAGAAAATATCGTGTAATTTTAAGTGTCCTGAACCTGACATATACGAGCATCTTCAAAAACACAAATTTAGAGGTTATAACATGTAAATTTACGTCTTTCAAGACACCCCAAAATAAAACTTATTTTTTCTTAGCGTCTAGCAATCGCTAGAACCGATTTGATAGATAAACCATAGCAAAGTAAAATATTGTCATGCATGGGATCCGAACACCGTATCTGCTGATCGTGAGCCACATCTTTTACCTCTCGGTTATTTCACCGAGTTGGAAGGCGGCTGATGAACGTGATACTGATTCTACGTTTCTGGTGAAACGGATTTGTTAACCAGCCAGCATTTACATGATCCGCGTAAAATTGAGTCCAATTTGTAAACATTTACGTTTTTTGGTGATTCCGTTTAGTGGAATTTTCAGAATTTCTAAGTGTTCTAAGTGTAATTACCATGGTAATTACCAATCCAGACAAAATCGGCATTTTGTGCGAACATCAGGATCCCGATGAGAAAAATCGAAGTTCGCTCGCACCAAATTCCGGGTTTCAACTAGACTGATAATATGTTACTGAAGCTTCAGAACGGAACTCAGAATAATCGAGTGGGAATTTTGTAGTTTTGAGAATCATACTCACAATTTTTCTGTAAAAGTATTTTCGTGTCCATGTGGTAATATTCAACTAATTGAAAAACACTGTTCAGCAATTAATTTTGTGGCCAAACCAAAAATGCAATTATGTATTCTGATTTTGAAATTTTAAGTATTTACATTTCTTAAAATTGTTCTTGAAAGCTATTTTTATAAGGGTTGTTATCATGCAATAAAACAAAGAGGATGTCACGATGAATACAAGTTACACGCAAATTTGTGAATATTTTATAGTTTCCGAGATTTACACGTCTAACAATTGCTTCGAAAATGTATTCTGATGGACCTGATTGTTTTCAATCCACAAAACAGGGGTTGTCGCGATGATTGTTAAGTACTTAAGTTCAAACTGAAAATACCAATTCTATTTTCTCGCGACGCAGTATTATCGTCGCACCACCAAATCGAAGTCGTCGCAAGAAGCACATGCGAAGTTGCAGCTGCGAAGTAAATTTGAATCTTTTTTTTCTGTTGCGCATCATTAAGCTAATTAAGAGCAACAATATGCACTAATCCAAATTGAGTTGCGACATTACTAAGTAGGTTAAAAATCAATTTTCGCACGTTCGGTCACTTCGTATTTCGACCAAAAGCATAATATATCATTATACTAAGAAACTGAGTTCGGATCGGTATTTCTTTAAAACAAAAGCAACCTAAGAGCCACTGAAACTGGCACCCCCTAGGCACCCCCTAGGAAAAAATCCTAGATACGCCAATGGCGAAATCCGGTCGTATTCCGGAAAAGAAGATTGTGAGCTTTCCGGTGCAGGATCTGCTGCTCCTTTCCGAAAACGTCATGTGCTCGTTTATCGCGGGGTTTTACGAGGCTCAAGTGCTAGTAAAAGATGCAAATTATAGTTTTGCGAAGCAGGGTTGACACTGGCAAGGAAAAGGCATAGCATTTGCCTTTTTAATATTGATCAACAGCTTAACGAGAAGCTTTCCAAATTCGTCTAGAAGATGCTTTTGACAAGCTTCTAGTAGAAGTTTTTTGTAAGCATCTGGTAAGAGCTTTCTTCAAACTTCAGTAAGAAAGTTTCAAAAGATCTGGAAAAAACTTTTAACCAGTTCTAAAGGAAGCTTTCTACATTATTCTGAACGTAACGTTCCACAAGCACTGGAAGAAGCTTTTCACAATTCTGATAGAAGCTTTCTACAACCTGCTGCAAGAAACTGTTAAATAAGATGTGTAGAAAAATTTTAACAATCTTTAGGAAAAAATAAACCAGCTACTGAAAGATACGTTTGACAAGCTGCTGGGAAAAGCTTTCTACGTGATTCTGTGGGAAGCATTCCCTAACCTTGTGGAAGAAGGTTGCCCCAAAGTTTTGGAAGTAGCTTTCTCTTAGTTTCTGTAAGAAGCCTTCCAAAAGCTGCTGAAAGATGCTTTTTGCAAGCTACTGCAAGACATTTTTAAAAAGCATCTGATAGAAATTTTCAACAAGCTTCAGTAAAATCTTTCGACAAGCTGCTGGAAAAAGCTTTCTACTGAATCTGAGGGATGGATTCCATAAGCTACTGGAAGAAGCTTTCAATAAGCCTGTGGAAGAAGATTTACAAAACATTCTGGAGGAAGTTTTCTAGAAGCTTCTAAAATATGTATTTCGCAAGCTACTGCTGGAATCTTTCAGAAAACATCTGATAGATTTGATAGAATATTTTTAACAAGCTTCTAAGGCGAAATGTCAAATAGCTCCTGAAAAAAGCTTTCTATACGCTGCTGGAAGAAGTTTTTCAGAAGCTTTCCAAAAGCTACGGGAAGAAGCAATCCAAAAGCTTCTGGGCGAAGTTTTCAAAAAGCTTCTAGAAGAAGAAGCTTCCAACAGCTTCTGAACCACGGTTCAGCAAGTTTCAGGTAGGAGCTGGTAGATGATTCCTTCAGATTTTTGTAAAAAAATTTGAACAAGGATCTGTAAAATACTTCCAAGAAGTCTCTGGCAGAAGTTTGCTTTCAAACCAGCCTCTGCAAGACGCTTTCGACGAGCTTTCAAAAAAAAGCATTTCTCAAACATTTCAAAGAAGCTTTTCAAAAGCATCAGGGACTAGCTTACAAAATGCTTCTGATTGAAGCTTCCAACTAGTTTTTGAGTAAGCTTTCAACTAGCTTCGTTTTTTTTTCAATTTTTTTTGAAAAAAAATGTTATCAAGCTTCCAAAAGGAATTTCCAAAATGCTTCCTTAAGATAATTCTTAAGATACTTAAGATACTACTGTGGAAGTGCTCAAGGAACACTAAGTTGAAGCGTTTTGTGGTCATCGAGCTCGAAAAACTACCAAAGTGATACTGCCAAGGAAAAAAGCCCTACCAAAGGCAGAAGAAGCAGATGCGTTTTCGGCATCAAACCAAAGAGTACAGTTTCACATCCCACTTGGGATCGTCTAGCGAGGAAGTAAAAATAGAAGTGCAAGAATGTCAAAGGCGGCAGATAAGGGAACTGACAACAGAAATGCAGCATGCGCTCGATGAGAAGAAAATGAAAATGATGTTTCAGAGTCATGCCGATTCTTTATGGTGGCTCCAAGGAAGACTGTCGCCAAATATTTCGATGCAGAGTTTAACCGCATGAATGGGGACTGATAAGCCGATACGTGAATAGATATTGAACCTAGAACAACAAAATGCTGGCGATATGGGATCATTTTACTTGTAGTTGTGTTGATACTTTTAAGTATGTTGTCTGTCTATACTGAAGTTCTCATCCAAAACCTCATCAACTCGAAAGAAATTATTTGACTGAACCTACTCCAAGAGAGCCATCAGAAAGACTACAACATAGAAACCAGACCATATATGACGGTGCGGTGGTCAAGTCGTAGGTGTAAGGTGGCTCCAAAGAGGATTTATCACCCACTGCAGGAAAAATCTACTGCTTTTACTTAGAAAGCATGAGTCAGGATTCTACGACCCCAATCTAACATTCACAGCTTCACAACCCCTGGTGGGATTCTTAAATGATTCGCTTGAGATATCTTTGTAAAATAGATGGGTGGAATTCCAGCGGAATATCTGAGGAAACAAATAGAAAATTTCTGTAACTATTTCTAGAATAATTTGTTGAGAAATTAAATTGCATGAATTTACAAAAAAAAAATCCGTCTAGAGATTCTTAAAGGTAGTTTAGAGAAAATTCTGGGGGAATTTTCAAAAAAATATATATGAAAGAATCTCCGGAGAACTTCCTGATCGACCCTTTTCATGAATTTCTGCAAAAATCCTCCTAGAACTACTGAACACATCATGTAAAAGCCACTGGAGGCATCCCTGAACAAATCCATGGAGACCTTCCTTCAGAAATTCCCATAAAATCCAAGATAATATCCCTTGAAAAATCCTAAACGAGTTCCCATAGAAGTTTGTAAAGAAATACCCGAAAGAATTTATGGAAAAATTTCTTAAGAAACGATTAGAAAAATTTCCGAACGGATCCTAGGAAGAATGTCTGAAAAATTCTGAAGGAACCTTTGAATAAATTTCTGAAGAAATCCATTGAAGACAAATTAAATGTTGGGGGTCGGGTACGTGAAGGTTAAGAAGCCCTGCAAAAGTGGTAAAATGCCTAAAATAATAACTGGAGTGCATTCTGTGCATAACACGCGAATAATGACACCAGAAATGGCAATACTTGAATAATAACCGGGTTTTTTCCATATAAAAAGTGATTTTTCCATTATTCAATAATACCTCAAGCAATCCTCAACACCAAACCAATAACTCGTTGAGGTATTTTATGAATACCTACAAAATACCAAAATAAGTTATTTTCAATACCTGGATAACCGACCAATACCTTGTCTTGGTATGATACCTGACTTTAGCATGCTGCAGTTATGTGTCAGTTATTTATTCCTGCTCGGGGTGAAGCGACCCATAGATCCCCTGAAACCACCCGGAACTCCATGAGACCACCTGAAACGCTCCAAAAATCTACATGCAGTCCCGTGCACAGAATAGGCGGAAAGGGAGGGGGTTTGACAATTCTCGGTAATAGACAGAGGACAACTAGTACAAGAAACTAGGGCAAAGAGAGAGGTTTTACCCCCGAAACCCCTCTCTTGTGCACGGGCTTGCCTGAGACCCCTTGAAACATTCCTTAGAACCCCTGGGATCCTTTGAAATGTCTCATAGACCCCCTTAGACCCTTATAAACCCACTGAAACCAGCGAGTAGTACATTATTTTTTCACTATCATAGTAATGCTTTTACCACACACTACATTCTTGCTTCATTCGATGCATGAATAATGTTTGCCTTGAATATAGCATATGACACCATATGGTTGTAACACAAATCAAGAGGATGGGAGCATGAAATTACGGTTCCGAAGTGTAGACCTGGAGTTTGTGATTCCGAAAACTTCGAAATAGTTATATGGGTAACTCCTGAACCAAAAGTATGGGATTGTGGTGACATTGATTTTCGGAGCAGGGTTCATGGGCGTTTTCTGGGGACTGAGAGGGTTTTCGAAAGCATTGCAGGGAACAAATAGACCCTCTCAAATACCTTTGAGACACCTAGAACTTTCCTGAAACACACTAAAGCGCCCCTCAGACCTCCAGGTAGATCCCTGAAACCCCTTGGAAAACCTAAAACTCCTCTGAGAACTCTTAAAACAACCCTGAGAACCCCTAGAACATTTCTCAGAACCCCTGAAGCTCTGCAGAGACCCTCTCCTAAAATGCTCCACAATCTACCAGGTACCCCCTGAAACCCCTTGGATCACCTGTTACGTCATTGTGATCCCCTGTAATGCCCCTGAGAACGCTCGGAATCCCCTGAAACCTTTTGGAATCCCAGAGATGCCAAAAAGATCCCTTTAAACTCCCCTGAGAGCTTCCGTTACGGCTCAAAAACCCACTGCGACCTTCTGTCGCCTCTGAGAGCTCCTGGTACTCCCTGAAACCGTCTGAAATACCTCTGATTCTCACTGGAACTTCCCTGGAAACCTCTGACTTCTGGAACCCCCTGAAGCGCCCCTGGAACACCCGAGAATCTTCCGAAGTCCTCAGAGAGGACACTGAGTCTTATTTCGAAGCCCTTGAGATCTCCTGGCACCCCTAGGTGAAACCCCTAGGAACCCCCGGAAATGCCTCTGCAACCTCCCTTTGCGCTTCCCTATAAACGCCCCTGGCCGTCGTTACCATATTTACCGCCTTTATTACATTTTTTATGCAGAACTTTGGTTCTGGCGATTGGCGGCGCTTGTAGGTTATAGGAATCTTCTGCGAATAGTTCAATTCAGAGTGTTCTTAACAGCTACCAGTTTAGTCAAAGCGTCGTATTCTCGTGTTCTCGATGTCTTAGAAGAATATACTGTCTTCGGCAAACAAGAACAAAAGCTTTCACAAATAAAATCAGTTTCAAAATCGTTCACTGCGTGGCGCTAGCGTAGTTGTAATCAGCTACCAGTTTTATGTAAGTTTCGTGAATCTGGAGCACTCAGAAGGATATTGTTTTCTTTATAAAGTTGTTGAGAAGTTTAATCGCTTCAATCTACAAATTAATTGATCGAAATTCTCTCACTACGTGTCGCCGGTGTTCCTAGGAGCTATCGTTGTATATCTGGCGTTCATCCAGAAATGATCCACTTTTTGAACAATTCTGTGTACGGAAATGTTTCTCTTAAGAACAAAAAAATACACAAACAACAATTTAGTTCGAGATTTGTTTACTACGTGGAACTCTAGGAGGCACTAGTGTTCTTTTAAACAGTCGGTTTGATACAAGCGTCACTTATCTCGTGTTCTGGACTGTCTTCGGCGAAGTAGTTGAAATTTGCTCACTATGTGGCGCTACTTTTCTTCTGAACGTTGGTCTCACGGTATTCAGGCCCCTAGGGATCTCAAGGGTATCTGGAGATCCCAGATGCGTTCCAGGGTACCTCAGAAGTGTTTCATGGGGCTTCAGTGGAGTTTCCAGGGGTCTCTAGGGTATTTCAAGAAATCTTTGAAGCGTTCCAGGTAGCCCCAGGAAGTCTTAATTGCGCTTCTGGGGGTTACAGGGACATTCCAGTGGATCTGATGGACTTTGGAGGAATCTCAGGACAGTTTCAAGGGGCCCAAGATGGTTTCGCAAGGGTACCGGGATGTCTCAGGGGCGTTTTAAGGTATATTAATGGATACCATGAGGTCTCAGGGGTCTCAAGAGAAATAATCCTCTGAAACGCCCCTGAGCCGACCTACTGATACCTCTGAGACCCCCTTTCCCAAGGGGTACTAGGATCCAAACTTACACAAACTCGAAAATCCTATTGAAAATCATTTTTCAATAGGATGCAGAAGTGGAGATCATATGCGTACCTGCTTTCATTTAACCGCTTGTAAAGAGTTCGCATATCGCCTCCACTTTAGCATCCTATTCAACATCATATGCGATCGTTTGTTGACTGGGATGTTCCAGGAATTCCCCTCAGGGAATTCATAGGGCCTTGGGGCACTTAAAAGTGTTTCAAGGTATTACAGGGAGCCCTTTTATGAGCCCCAGGAAGTCTCAATATCTCTCAGGTAGTTCCAGTGTGTCTCAGGGGCATTTCAAGGGTTTTTGGGGTTTGCAGGTAAGTCCCAAAGAGTCTCAGGGGAGTTTCAGGGGGTTCAGGTAAGTTCAAGGGGTTTCAGCGGCGTTTTGAGGGTCTCCTATGTGTTTCAGGGGACTCCACCTGAAGGTCTCAGAGGCGTTTCTGGGATCCTAGAGGGTATCAGTGGCTTTCACGGGCATTACAGCGGTTTCAAAGGGCTCCTAGAGGTCTCAGTGACACTTCAGGGGGCCTTAGAGATGTTTCAGGTTGTCTCAGGTGCTTCCTGGGTGGCGTTTTACGGAGTCCTTAGTGGTTTCAGTAGTGTACCTGGAGATTTCAGGGGGTTTCAGTGGCGCTTCATGGGGTCTCTGTCGGAACGTTCTCAATGGCTTAAGAATTCCCCCAGAATTCCTCGTCATCGCCCCTGCCACCCCTTGAAACCCCCTTATTTTGAGCTTCCTGGGAATTTCCTGAACACCAAACGCCCAGGAGACATGTTCTCGAAGATTTCTCATCAAAGCGCTGACTCAATTTATGCTCGAAGTTCCTACGGCATAAACAGAGGCGCCAGTGTATCGGTTTGATCTCAACGTCATATACCTCCTATGGAGTTCCTACGGCAATTTTTTTCGAAATTGGTCGCTATCCACTTTGGAATTTGATGTTTATATTTACAATTCAATGATATTTCGGCAATCTCTCCGAAAATCATCTCGGCAATTCCATTGCGAGTTCCCCAAGATTTTTTTCTTCAGCAGTATTTTTTAGAAATTTCTTTCGAACTTCTCTGTGGAATTCCTTTGGGATTTCCTTTACAAACTTCGTGGTAATTTTCTGCGGCAATTCTATTGGGAAATTTATTGGCAATTTTCTTGGAAATTCCTTTAAGGAACTCTTGTAGAAAATGCTTCAGCTAAGATTTTTCGGAACCTTTTCTGAAATTCGTTCTAGAATTTCTATGGCATTTTATTATTTTTTTTAAACAATTATCTTGTATTTCTTCGTCACTCTGCTAAAAATAATGTCGCCATTCTTTTGGCATTTCCTTTGGAGACTGTTTCGACAAATTTCCTGTGGATTATTCTGGCAATGAGTTTGGACTGACTTTTGCTGGAAGTTCTTCGGCAGTTCTTTTGTAAATTATTAATGCAATTTAAATGTGATTTGATCCAACAATTCCAAGGCGATACTGTTTTTTTTTTGGTTTTGGCGAAATAAAAAACTTTTTCAGAAATTCCTCTGGAATTTTGTTAGATGACTCTTTTGGATCCTTCTTCGGTTACTGCGATTTTTATGCCGGGCCCGTAGCGTAGTGGCTACACGTTCACTTCACAAGCGGATGGTCATGGATTCGATCCCAGCCCCGGCACTTGCAATTTTTCATCAGTTGCTCTTCCCCCCGAGAGCAACTGACACCTGACCCTCTTCTGAGCATATGCTCTAACAGACCTGGAAACTTGGATATCGACTATTGGCAACTCATAATGGACCCCCAATCGGACTGGACTGGAGAGGGAACAAGAGACACACATCAACATCCTCGTGCTCATCATTCTATCCATGATAGGGTAGAAAAGTGACAGCAGCGCAACGGCAACCAGTTCCATATAGTACAATTAGAATAGAATACATTTAGGCGCTGTACAAAGTGTAAGTGCAGCCACCAATTGGAATCGCTCACGCAGTGTCCTATTGGACAAAAAGAGCTGTAAATTAGGTTAAGTGGTAGAAGAATTAAAAAAAAACTGTGATTTGATTTAAGTTATTATCATTTTTCAATAGCTACTGAGTTCTTCAGGTAACAGATTAGGACATATATTTTCATTATTGTTTGTTTTGGCAATTTCTTTGAAAGATTCGATGACAGTCCTTTTAGATATTTATTTGGTAAGTTTTTTTTTTGTTTTTTTTTTGAAAATTCCTTTAAAATTTGTTTGTCAGGTACTTTCTTACCATTTCTTTGTCAGTTCGTTTGCAAATTTTTGTTTCGGAACTCCATATGCTTTTATAAATTCCTTTAGATATTGTCTTGTAAATTTATAAAATTTTCAAGAATTTACAATGGAATGGTCAAAGGAAATCCATGAAGTAGTAAGCAAGGAAATTTTCAAATGCTAAGGAAATTGCCAGACAACTTTCCAAAGAATTTGCAGTAGAATTTTACAAGAAAAAAATATCGTTGGAATTCTGGAAGGTATTGCAGGATATCCCAAGGCAATTTCCGAAAAACGAAAAAGTGTTACTGAAAAAAATATAAAAACCCAGATTAATCCACCTAGTGGTGATAGGGCCTTTCTTGTCGAATATGTACTCATAAACTTATCTTCGACGTTAGCCAAAATGTTCCTGAATCCTGAAAACACTTTACACTAGCAACAATTTTAACAAAGCCATCATCGATTTTCGAAACTTATTGATGATACATATTCCGATGTTATGTTCAACAACAAAACAGAGCAGAAAAAGATCAGACCTCTCAGTTGACTGCTTGATCACCTTAACCCTAGTCGTGTATTGGGGTCATTGTGATCCCATTCCATCCACTACGGCAGCGGGGTGCGCGTCAGCTAATGCTTGAAGAAGGTTAACTTTATTCACAATCACAGATCACTTTGTGATCATCGCCAATGTTTATTTCAGCACACTTTAGGCTATATTTTATTATCATTGGTAACACGATTCATGTAAAATTTGACCTTCCTACGTGGAAAATGCAGGAAATGTAGATTTTCCATTCAAATTTCAATCGCAATGAGAAGAGTGAGGGCTCAACCAGCCGCACCCAAATTGTGAGCAGTAATTTTAGAAGCATAAGGAGATTGGAGATTGAAAAACTGTATAAGGTTGATGCGATTAAATTATATTTTTATATAAAGCGTTGATCCAACCTACTATACATTTACACCGCAAGAATCTAAAATGGTGTGATTTGAAGAGATCGCTTTGGTCACGATTTCGTTCTCTCGCATATATGAAGACTTTGATCATTTCTTCATGTTTAATCTTACCCAACGTTTACATGCTATCAAAAAAGCCACAATTTGATTTATCGCTTTGACATTTATTTTGTTAACCTTTCTAATTCCGCTATTTGATGTGCAGCTTGCATGGGTTTGGTTAAATTTTACGTTTGACTACTTCCGGCGGGACACCTGGAACTGATTCCGGTTGTCTCAAATATGGTCTTAGACTATGTTTTTGTCAACTGTTCATCACGTGAACTGAAAAGCTGGAAATTGATGTGATTTGAGGCTATTTTCTTGCTAACCGTTCGGCAAATTTTTGAAAATGCCGCGATTTTATGTATCGCATGCATGGTTTTGTTTCACTTAAATCACACCCGCAACCGATTCCGAACTACTGTGGCCTGAAACTATTTTCTTGTTGACCGTTCATCAGATTATCAAAAACGCCGCTATGGTTTAGTTCCTTTCTATATTTTACCACTTCCGACGCGTTACTCGTCTTGTCACCAGTTCTGGAACACTACCGGTTCTCCCAAATATGGTCTGAGATTATTTGTTGGTTAACCGTTTATCTTGTTACTGAATAAGTCATCGATATGTCGCATGTATTGGTTCTCTTTTACATTTGATCATTTCTGGCGGGACACCCGTAATCAGTTCCGTAACACACTGATAGGGCTTGCGTCTATTTTCTTGCAACTGTTCATCATGTTACCTAAAAAGCCGTGATTTGAGGTATTGCATGCATGGGTTTGGTGTCACTTCCGGCCCGGAACCGGTTGCGAAACACTACTAATAGTCTCTTAAATAGTCTGAGCCTGTTTGCTTGCTAAAGTTTATTAGGTTTTTAAAAAAGTCATGGGTTTGGTTCAATTTTATAATTAGCCGCTTTCGGAGGGAACTAGTTTCGGCACTACTGACAGTCCATAATGTGGTCTGAGCCTACTTCCTCAATAACCGGTCATCAAGTTGTCAAAAATGCCGTGATTTGATTTGCCGCATGCAAGAGTTTCGTCAACTTTTATATACGGACACTTCCGGCGGAACACCCGGAACCGGTTCTGAAACACTACCGGTTCATATAAGGTCTGAGACTGTTTTCTTGCTAACTGCTCATCAGGTTGTCGAAAATGCCGTAGTTTGATGTGCCGCATGCATGGGTTTGGATCACTTTTATATATGACCACTTCCAGCGGGACATCCGGAACCGCTTCCAATACACTGCTGGTTCAGATATGGTCTGAATCATTTTTTTATGCCAACCTTTCATTGGGTTATCAAAAAAGTCGCGCTTTGATATATCGCATGCATGGATTTGGTTCACTTTTATCATTGGCCACTTCTTGCGGGACTCCCGGAACCGGTACCGGAACACTACCGGTTCATATATGGTCTGAGACTGTTTTCTTGCTGACTGTTCATCAGGTTATCCAAATTGCCGCAATTTTATGTGTCGCATGCATGGATTTGGTTCACTTTCTTATTTGGCCACTTCCGGCGGGACTCCCGGAACCGGTACCGGAACACTACCGGTTCATATATGGTCTGAGACTGTTTTCTTGCTGACTGTTCATCAGGTTATCCAAAATGCCGCAATTTAATGTGTTGCATGCATGGATTTGGTTCACTTTCTTATTTGGCCACTTCCGGCGGGACTCCCGGAACCGGTTCAGGAACACTACCGGTTCAGATATGGTCTGAGACTGTTTTCTTGCTGACTGTTCATCAGGTTATCCAAAATGCCGCAATTTGATGTGTCGCATGCATGGATTTGGTTCACTTTCTTATTTGGCCACTTCCGGCGGGACTCCCGGAACCGGTTCCGGAACACTACCGATTCAGATATGGTCTGAGACTGTTTTCTTGCTGACTATTCATCAGGTTATCCAAAATGCCGCAATTTGATGTGTCGCATGCATGGATTTGGTTCACTTTCTTATTTGGCCACTTCCGGCGGGACTCCCGGAACCGGTTCAGGAACACTACCGGTTTAGATATGGCCTGAGACTGTTTTCTTGCTGGCTGTTCATCAGGTTATCCAAAATGCCACAGTTTGATGTGTCGCATGTATGTGTTTGTTACATTTTTATGTATGGCCCCTTCCAAGGGTACTGGTCCGGAACACGTAAATGGCCATAACTCTGGAACGGCTGGACCGATCCGAACCATTTTCAATAGGAAACAATGGGACCTGATTCCGCGTCGAATGAACCGTCGGTCATTAAAATCGGATGAGGTTTACTGCCAAAAAGAGATGTGAGTTTATTTGTACACACACATACACACACACATACACACACACAGACATCACCTCAATTCGTCGAGCTGAGTTGATTGGTATATGTGACTTGACCCTGCGAGCCTTCTATCAAAAAGTCGTTTTTGGAGTGAACATATAGCCTTTCCAGTATACTTAGTGTACGAGAAAGGCAAAAAAGAACACTGAGTAAGTTTCCAAAGGCATAGTTGAAAAGCTTTGCTGATAGAAATCCTAAAGGAACAGCCTGATCAATTATTAAATGAATTTCTGAAAAAAAAATTCCAGAGGAATTTCTTAAAAAAATTGAATTCATTGGCAGAGAAAATCACAATCAAACAAGGTGGATATTCAGAAAGAATTTAAAAATAATTATTTAGAAAAAAATAAGTAGGGCATAAGTGCATGATTTCCCAAATAAATTGTCGACAAGTCATAAAGCGATTATCAGATAAATTCACACATGAATTTCTGATTTTAATTCCCTCAATAATTGTTGAACTAATACTTTACCCTTGTTAGACTCTAGACTGGTGCACTACGCCATCTACCTAACATTCTAGGAGGGTTAAAGGAAATATTAAAAGAAATTGCAATCTTGCCAAATAAAAACAAAGGGTTCGCAAAGATAATTTTCGTATAAAATAGTTTTTCAATTAGAAAAACAAATTATTCTGTAAGCTCTTTGGCTTCGTAAAGTTTTCAATTAAACAATTTAGACCCACAAATAAAGAAGCTGAATAAAAAAATCGTATAAATTCTCAAAAAAAAATTGATTGGAAATTATGAAACAAAAATCCAAGAAAATTGCCAAAGATTTTTTCCAATGAGTTGCCTCAGAAGTTTTTGAAGGAATTGCTTACGGAATCCATAAAGCTTCTTTGAAGGAACTCCTGCCTAACAAGCCGAAGAACATAAAAAAATCGAAATATGTTGCCTGATCTATTCTCAAATGAATCATCAAAAAGCAAAGAAGATTAAAAAAAAATCCCAAAAAAAAATTAAGAAATTGCCAAAAAAAAAAAATCAGAAAAAAATTCCAAAGGGTTTTTTAAAGAAGAAAAACCATGAACTTATAACTGATTAAATTTTCAAAAGAATTGCCGTACAATATCCAAGGGAGTTACCGATAAAAATCTAAGGAAACTCCAAGAATTTATCAAGTAATTTACAAAAAATAACAAAAAAACCCAGATTAATCCACCTAGTGGTGGTAGCGCCTTTCTCGTCGAATATGTACTCATGATCTTTCCGTCGATGTTTGCCGATCCTGAGAATACTTATACGCTTAATTTTCCATTCAATATAAAATCGCAATGAGAAGAGCGAGGGCTCAACCAGCCGCACCCAAATTGTGCACAGAAATTTTAGACGCAAAAGGAGATTATAAAAACTTTATTCAGTGTTGAATAAATTGAATAAAATTATATTTTTTTCCATAATAAGTTGATCTATCCTACTTTATATTAACACCGCACAGAGGTCCAGTTTTGGGAAAAGCTGACAGAAACTCAATATTTAAACACGTATCTAATGGGTTAAAATGTATCGAGCACTCATTATATATCGATCACAATATATCGAGCAGATCATTGAATAGCTTTTTTGCAATTTTGCACTATAATACTGCGTTTTATACTTGTCGTTTTAGTGTCACTACGGCCTATTTTTCCTCACTATAAAAAGCAGTTGCACTATGATTCATAATGCAACTCATTTGGGTTGCATTATGAATCATAATGCAATTGTTTGGGCCACAATCTGTGTTTTCAAGTCAAGAGCTTGAAAAACTGTGACGGTTATAGCACGGCTTGCTTGATTTAGGTTTTGCGCCTAGCTTGATGGAACACGTGGGTGATTCCATTCAACCACCAGGAAGCATGATGAAACTGATGTAAATGATCTTGTTACAATTATTTATTATTTTTTCTCATTGAAAAAAATGTTGTATGCATCTCGTTACAAAACTCGATTTTTACAGCACTCGTAATATTTATCCAACTCGGCAAGCCTCGTTGGATAAATGTACGGCTCGTGTTGTAAAAATCATCATTTTGCAACTCGTTGCATAAATAGGGGAGACTGAGGAGACTTGATCCCTGGGGAGACTTGTTCCCCCCATATTTGCTCGGAATCAAAAACATTTTTCTTCTAGCATATTTTTTCCAAAACTACTCCTGGACAAACGACTATGTTTTGGCTATACGTGATTTCGATTGTACATTGCATTATTTTTTAACGGCTGATGGTTTGTTTTCAGTCCTCCAGAAATCATTTAGGCGATTCCAAAAATCTCAATAACTTTGTGAAAATTGAACCAAATCGTGTCAAAATTTCACAGCACATAGTTTAAATAAAATACTTTCAAACTTATTTATCCAAATAAGGCTGTTGATAACATATTTTAATTAATTCAGCTTAGTATACACAACAGTGACATGGGGAGACTTGATCCCTCGAGGATTACACACACATTATACATGTGAAAAATAAAATTCTATTCGGAAGCCACTATTTACTTGGAATTCTAGTCTATTCAACGAAAAAATGTCTCAGATAATTATAACTTTAGTACAAACCAAGAAAAGGGGGATCAAGTCTCCCCATTTTGAAAATACGGCATATCCTTAAAAAATTAAGGAAATCTTATAATTTTAAACACTCCATATTCATCGAAAATTCAAGAAAACTCGAAAAGAAAATGAATAGGAAGACTCTGGAATTATTTTTCTTTTAAATAAACCATGTGCTTAAATGGGGATCAAGTGTCACCCATTTTTTAAAAATACATCATAAGACATGCCTCCATAAAAACACAGTTTTGAAAACTTTCACAATAATTCAAAGGCCTTCTGTTGTGTACTAACTTGCAATAGATGTTTACCTGCCATTTTGTACGGAAATCGGATCTGGTTTTGTGTTTTTCTTAAAGTTTCATGTAAATTAAGAAAAAGGAATCAAGTCTCCCCAGTCTCCCCTAACTATTAAAGAATTTGAAAATATTGATTTTGTATCTTGTGACGATACTGAGTAGTTGCTGATGGAAAAATACATATTGCATTTTTGATAATGAACATAAACGAGCACGAAGAGCAGCCAAAACATTAGCACCATGGTGATTTGTATGAAAAACAGTTATTTTGTTCGGACTTCGTTCGAAGAAATCGAAAAACAAAATAGTTCAATGTGAGAAAATATCGCTTGCAAATCAGAACTATTGAATATATAGATGCTTGCGCACAACCTATTAGTGTCTAGTCACTTTAACTCCTTCGGGACGACTTTTTTCACCAACCTCGCCGTTGTAGAACGCGTCAGCGCGGTGCAAATGACCCAACCGTCCTGAAAAGGTTAAAGTAACATCACAGACAAATAAACGTGAAAGTTTGATCACATTCACTGTAAACGATCAATGATCCATTTCAATACATCCGCTATACCTTAGATATAACTCCAACAAGCATTCTCAAAACACGAAAGTAATATTTCCTTATCGTCTACCTAGAAACGATGTTGTACAGTACGCTTAATCATGATATTTACATCTCGTTTTCTTAATGGAAAATCAACAAAATATGACTTTTTCTACAGCGGATGGTCAACGCAAGTTAAATTTACTAAATACTATCCACTTTTTGATAATCACTTTAATAAATGTTAGTATTTTGAGCGAATGTCACCCCGACTGGCGGTACCCAACATTTACCAGGGTATCGAAAAAGCCACGATTTGATTTATCGCTCACATTAGTTTTGTTCACTTTCATAATTCCACTATTTGATGTGCCGCATGGGTTTGGTTCAATTTTACGTTTGACCACTTCCGATGGACACCTGGAACCGATTCCATGACACTACTGGTTGTCTCAGATATTGTCTATGGCTATTTTCTCGTCAACTGTTCATCAGGCTACCTAAAAAGCCACGAATTGATGTGTTGCATGGGGAGCATTGGAATTTTAGACCCCTTCGTACGGGTTTTTACTATACTTAATACATTGCTTGTCACACTTTGAAAACCCCCTCCCCATACCCCCTAGGATTTTGACGTACTTAATGGATGGCCCCATGCATGATTTTCACTTCTATATTTTACTTTTTCCGGCGGGGCACTTGTTACCTGTTCTTCAACACTACCGATTCTTCCAAATATGCGTCTGATACTTTTTGCTGACAAACTGTTAATTAGGTTATTGAAAAAACCGCGAGTTGGTGTGTCGCATGCATAGGTGCATAGGTTCGGGTCACTTTTATATTTGACTTTTTAAGACGAGACACCCAAAATCGGTTCCCGGGCAGGACCTGTTGTCCCAAATTTGGTCTGAAACAATGTTCTTGCTAACCGTTCATCAGGTTACCGAAAATGATGCCGTTCGATGTGTCGCATTGTAACCCGCGGTTACAATTTCGTACTACATTTACGTACACCACTGTGTTTTGCAACAGTTTAATTTGTTTGTTTTTATGATTTTTTTATTTGATATTTATTTAATTAAAATTATGGAAATCGAATCGCATATATTGTATCGGTGAGGCATTTGACCCCCAAGCTCCCCCACCACATGGCACACAAAAAAGCAGCAGCAGCAACAGCAGGAGAAACAATCGAGTGCGGTGTGTGGTGGCTATTTTGTTTTGATCAGAGAAGAAAGTGTCGAACCACGAATCGCGACGGACGCAACATTTTACAACTCCGCGGAAGAAGTGCCAAAGTTATTAATCAAGTGCCGTTTTCGCGTTGTCCGTATAGGCTGGATGGTTGTTCCCAGTCTCGTCGGGAGTGAATTGCGAACAGTATTTCCCCCGAACATTTGTGCCGGCCCGTGGTTCGGGCACAGTGAATAGTGCTAAAAAGTGCTAGGGTGAGGACCACCGCCATTGCGTTGCGGTTCGCAAAGCGTCCAAAATCCCACCGTTCTCGCTACACGGGCTCAGCCAATAGAGCTTTGTCTCGCCCGTGTAGCTAATAGCCAAGGAGAACGAAGGCAGGACAGTACAAAGGGGCGTACTGCCTGCGGTAGTAAACTGAGGTTTCTACCGGGACTTGCTACGGCGAGTAGCCTGTCCGGTGATTTTTCACCACCGTCGCTAAGGGGTATCCGACAAAGGAGTCCGCTCTTCCCCCTAGCTAATCGTCAAAGACGACTACTTCGGTAGTCCGAAAGTGAGCCCAAAGAAGAGAAGTGGAAGAAGAAAGAATAAGAAGAAGAAGAAGCTCCGCATAGACCATGCGGGAGCGAAACAAACGACGACCACCACCGCTGCCGTTCGTCGAAGGGCCCCAACGTGTGACATCGACCAGTGCCTTGGGGAGAACGGGGCAAAACGAAGGTCAGGTAGATTAATTAAAAGAATATTGCAAAGTTTATTTATTTATATTTTTTTATTTAATTTCATCCGAAATCTGAATTTTAAGTGGAGGTACCCTGCTTTAGGCCGCCCTGCCGGGTAACAGCGGGTAAGGGCGGATAGCCTCTCCTTACAGCATACATGAGTTTGATTCACTCTTATACTTGGCCACTTCCGGTAGGACATCCGGAACCGGTTCCGGAACATTACCGGTTCAGCTATGGTCAAATACTAGTTTCTTGCTAACCTTTCATTATATTATCAAAAAAGCCGCACTCTGATGTGTTGTATGCATGGGTTTGACTCACTTTTATATTTGGCTACTTCCGTCAGGACATCCGGAAACGGTTCCGGAACATTACCGGTTTAGATATGGTCTAAAACTGTTTTCCTGCTAACCGTTCATCAGGTTAACGAAAATGCCGCTGATTAATATGTCGCATGTATGAGTTTGATTCACTATAATATTTGGCCACTTCCGGCAGGACATCCGGAACTGGTTCCGGAACACTACCGGTTCAGATATTATCTGATACTATTTTCCTGCTAATCGTTCATCAGGTTACCGAAAATGCCGCTGTTTGATGTGTCGCATGAATGGGTTGTGTTCACTTTTATATTTGGCCACTTCCGGCGGAACTTCCGGAACCGGTTCCGGAACACTTCTGGTTCAGATATGGTTTTAGACTATTTTCCTGTTTACCGTTTATCAGATAATCAAAAATACCGTGGTTTGATGGGTCGCATGCATGGGTTTGTTGCATTTTCGTGTCTGGCCCCTTCCAGGGGTACCGGTCCGGAACACCTAAAGGGCCATAACTCCGGAACGGCTGGACCGATCCGAACCATTTTCAATAGGAAACAATAGGACCAGATTACGCGTCGAATGAACCGTCGGTCATTAAAATCGGTTGAGGTTTACTGCCAAAAAGTGATGTGAGTTTTTTTGTCCACACACATACACACACACACACACACACACATACACACATACATACACACAGACATCACCTCAATTCGTCGAGCTGAGTCGATTGGTATATATAACTCGACTCTCCGGGTCTTCTATCAAAAAGTCATTTTTGGAGTGAACATATAGCCTTTCCAGTACACTTAGTGTACGAGAAAGGCAAAAAACTGAAAAAAATACTTAGCAGAATTTTTTTGGCAGAAGCTATCCTTTTCATCTTAATTACAGCAAGTTTTGATTGTCTGCAACTGACCTGTATAGCTAATGAAAAATTCCAGCCGTTGAACCACATCAAAATCCAGTTCTCAACTCGTTCCGGTTGAACTTTTATCCCGTCACATCCATAACGACGAAGAATGAACGCTTATCGGCGAGTCTGAATCTCCAAAAGCGAACTTCATTCAGTCTCTTTTGGATATAAGTCAGTCTAATTTTTACACAAACACTCACCCCCTCCATGTCCACCGAAGCCCCACCAAACAGGATAGTTTCCCAATTTCAATTTAGAAAGCCAACACTAAAAACCATCGCCGCTCTGCGTTAAACTAGGTGCCATTGTTTCCCACATCATCAGAGTCCTGGTCGAGCACAAGGCAGCAAGCGCGTGGTGTAGATCTTATCGCGCATTTCCGAAACCCCTTTCCACCGACTGGAGCGAGAGCCACATCCAAAGTCCTTCACAGCGCCAAACTCATAAATCAAGTCAGCGCAAAAGGACACTCACTTTTCCAGTTGTTGCATTTGAGCCCGGCATATCACGTCCGTTGGTATCTGTGATTGTTGTTTCGTTGGCAGAGGATTTTCACTTGGAGGAACGAAAAGAGCAGCAACAACAACGACCTGGTCTTCCACACTTTGGAACTGAGGGAATTTCGGAGCACGGAAGTCTACTGAACAACAACTGTTGGTGGGGAAGCTATTAGTATATTAGCGTTGGCAACGATGCAGTTCCTTGGAACTTGTTAAGCTAGCTGACAAATTTATTTTCAGTAGCACCATGAGTTAAAACGTTGCTTTTGTGCATCAGAAACTAGAGTTTAAAACGGAAGAAGACCAAAATTCTTAAATGTACACGTTTTATTATTCAATTCGTTTTAATTCAATTGCCCTTTGATTTGATTTATATTCATTTGGTGGCCAAAGGATTTTTATTCGATTTGCGAAAAACATTTCATTGCCATTCGAGTTTTATTCAGTTTCTTTTCCATTGCCATTCGATTGGCATTTGGTTGCCGTTTGATTTTCGGTTGCC
Source organism: Aedes albopictus (assembly GCF_035046485.1). Lineage (NCBI taxonomy): Eukaryota > Metazoa > Arthropoda > Insecta > Diptera > Culicidae > Aedes > Aedes albopictus. The sequence goes on from NC_085136.1 coordinate 40,374,508, forward strand.
ATTCAATCACCTATCGAATAACATGTGATTATCATTTTATCCTCATTTGATTGTCATTTCAATAACATTTGATTGTTAGCCATTTACTATTCGATTGTCAGTCAATTGCCACTTGATTGCCATTAGATTTACATTTTTTTTTTTTTCAATCGATTGCCATTCATTTGCCAATAGATTTGCCCACTGTGTACATCTGTAACTGAATATCTACGATCAAGACAAAAATCCTTCGCTTGCGTGACTCTATTGTCCTTATAAATTCATAGCTTAACTCCCATTTTAAGCCAACTGCCGCAGCGCGGCAAAAAGGACAAATCCTAATCCCGTGACAACAATGCTTGGCCATACCTCCGAAGCAATAAGGAACACTCCCACCACACCAGGATATCCACGTCCGTCGCCGGATGATAATTAGAAACAATGATTCAGACGGATTGAAATTCCTCCGAGGCCATCCACTCACACCTGGCGTCATCATCGTCGAGGTGACTGACTTTCTCTCACTCTGAACAAGCTAGGATACGCCTCGCGTAGACTTCATTTGTCAAAACAGGAGTCACGCGACATTTAACGACATTCGGCGACGACGACGACGGTCAGCGACGATGACCTTTTTACTTCGCCGAATTAATTTTTTAGTCCTTTTTCCGATGAGTCCATTGTCCAGAGGGAAAAAGTTCTTTTGTTTCAACCTAGCCGTCTAATGAGCGATGGATTTTGTAAGAAGGGACGTGGCATTTACGGTGAACTGCTTACGATTTTATCTAATTTATGCAATCCTGTAACAGAGAAACAACGACGCATTGCCTAATCATCGCCTCTAAACAGTAATGCGATTAACTGCTTTGGATGCGTGCGATGATAGGATCTGAATAGGATCTGGTATGAGCTGACATGCACTTTAGGGAAACAGTCCAAATGCCATCGCCCATAATGACGCGATGCAGGATCAACTGGCATTTGTCTGCGAAGGACAGTGACGAGATTATAGGGATGCCCGAATTTCTGAAAGAAGTTTGCAGATGGCCATTATGTTGCCACTTCATATCCACTGGTGATTAAAATACTATTTGTTTGACAATCGGTTGCCACTCATTTGACAATTCGATTGCCATTTGTTTGCCATTCGATTGTCATACCAAAACATTTCGTTTGACATTTTATTGCTAATCGATCGCCATTCAAGTGCTATTCGAATGCTATTCCATTGGTTTTTGCCATTCGTTTGCTCTTCAATTGCGTTTCGATTAATACTTGATTGCCATTCAAGTTCCATAAAAATGGTATCTAATTGCCATTGTTTTTCATTCAACCGACATATAATTTCCATTTGATTGCCGATATACATCAATCCTACAATAATTCGTTTGACATTTTATTGACATTTGAATGTCATTTATATGTTATTCGATCTGCATTCGAGTGCCATTCAAATGTTTTTTAATGGCCATTCGATTGCTATCCATTCAATATTCGATTGTATTTCAATTGTCACTCTGGTCTCTCTGGTCTCTCTGGTCTCTCTGGTCTCTCTGGTCTCTCTGGTCTCTCTGGTCTCTCTGGTCTCTCTGGTCTCTCTGGTCTCTCTGGTCTCTCTGGTCTCTCTGGTCTCTCTGGTCTCTCTGGTCTCTCTGGTCTCTCTGGTCTCTCTGGTCTCTCTGGTCTCTCTGGTCTCTCTGGTCTCTCTGGTCTCTCTGGTCTCTCTGGTCTCTCTGGTCTCTCTGGTCTCTCTGGTCTCTCTGGTCTCTCTGGTCTCTCTGGTCGCTCTGGTCTCTCTGGTCTCTCTGGTCTCTCTGGTCTCTCTGGTCTCTCTGGTCTCTCTGGTCTCTCTGGTCTCTCTGGTCTCTCTGGTCTCTCTGGTCTCTCTGGTCGCTCTGGCCTCTCTGGTCTCTCTGGTCTCTCTGGTCTCTCTGGTCTCTCTGGTCTCTGGTCTCTCTGGTCTCTCTGGTCTCTCTGGTCTCTCTGGTCTCTCTGGTCTCTCTGGTCTCTCTGGTCTCTCTGGTCTCTCTGGTCTCTCTGGTCTCTCTGGTCTCTCTGGTCTCTCTGGTCTCTCTGGTCTCTCTGGTCTCTCTGGTCTCTCTGGTCTCTCTGGTCTCTCTGGTCTCTCTGGTCTCTCTGGTCTCTCTGGTCTCTCTGGTCTCTCTGGTCTCTCTGGTCTCTCTGGTCGCTCTGGTCTCTCTGGTCTCTCTGGTCTCTCTGGTCTCTCTGGTCTCTCTGGTCTCTCTGGTCGCTCTGGCCTCTCTGGTCTCTCTGGCCTCTCTGGTCTCTCTGGTCTCTCTGGTCTCTCTGGTCTCTCTGGTCTCTCTGGTCTCTCTGGTCTCTCTGGTCTCTCTGGTCTCTCTGGTCTCTCTGGTCTCTCTGGTCTCTCTGGTCTCTCTGGTCTCTCTGGTCTCTCTGGTCTCTCTGGTCTCTCTGGTCTCTCTGGTCTCTCTGGTCTCTCTGGTCTCTCTGGTCTCTCTGGTCTCTCTGGTCTCTCTGGTCTCTCTGGTCTCTCTGGTCGCTCTGGTCTCTCTGGTCTCTCTGGTCTCTCTGGTCTCTCTGGTCTCTCTGGTCTCTCTGGTCTCTCTGGTCGCTCTGGCCTCTCTGGTCTCTCTGGTCTCTCTGGTCTCTCTGGTCTCTCTGGTCTCTCTGGTCTCTCTGGTCTCTCTGGTCTCTCTGGTCTCTCTGGTCTCTCTGGTCTCTCTGGTCTCTCTGGTCTCTTGGTCTCTCTGGTCTCTCTGGTCTCTCTGGTCTCTTTGGTCTCTCTGGTCTCTCTGGTCTCTCTGGTCTCTCTGGTCTCTCTGGTCTCTCTGGTCTCTCTGGTCTCTCTGGTCTCTCTGGTCTCTCTGGTCTCTCTGGTCTCTCTGGTCTCTCTGGTCTCTCTGGTCTCTCTGGTCTCTCTGGTCTCTCTGGTCTCTCTGGTCTCTCTGGTCTCTCTGGTCTCTCTGGTCTCTCTGGTCGCTCTGGCCTCTCTGGTCTCTCTGGTCTCTCTGGTCTCTCTGGTCTCTCTGGTCTCTCTGGTCGCTCTGGTCTCTCTGGTCTCTCTGGTCTCTCTGGTCTCTCTGGTCTCTCTGGTCTCTCTGGTCTCTCTGTCTCTCTGGTCTCTCTGGTCTCTCTGGTCTCTCTGGTCTCTCTGGTCTCTCTGGTCTCTCTGGTCTCTCTGGTCTCTCTGGTCTCTCTGGTCTCTCTGGTCTCTCTGGTCTCTCTGGTCTCTCTGGTCTCTCTGGTCTCTCTGGTCTCTCTGGTCTCTCTGGTCTCTCTGGTCTCTCTGGTCTCTCTGGTCTCTCTGGTCTCTCTGGTCTCTCTGGTCTCTCTGGTCTCTCTGGTCTCTCTGGTCTCTCTGGTCTCTCTGGTCTCTCTGGTCTCTCTGGTCTCTCTGGTCTCTCTGGTCTCTCTGGTCTCTCTGGTCTCTCTGGTCTCTCTGGTCTCTCTGGTCTCTCTGGTCTCTCTGGTCTCTCTGGTCTCTCTGGTCTCTCTGGTCTCTCTGGTCGCTCTGGTCTCTCTGGTCTCTCTGGTCTCTCTGGTCTCTCTGGTCTCTCTGGTCTCTCTGGTCTCTCTGGTCTCTCTGGTCTCTCTGGTCTCTCTGGTCTCTCTGGTCTCTCTGGTCTCTCTGGTCTCTCTGGTCTCTCTGGTCTCTCTGGTCTCTCTGGTCTCTCTGGTCTCTCTGGTCTCTCTGGTCTCTCTGGTCTCTCTGGTCTCTCTGGTCTCTCTGGTCCTCTGGTCTCTCTGGTCTCTCTGGTCTCTCTGGTCTCTCTGGTCTCTCTGGTCTCTCTGGTCTCTCTGGTCTCTCTGGTCTCTCTGGTCTCTCTGGTCTCTCTGGTCTCTCTGGTCTCTCTGGTCTCTCTGGTCTCTCTGGTCTCTCTGGTCTCTCTGGTCTCTCTGGTCTCTCTGGTCTCTCTGGTCTCTCTGGTCTCTCTGGTCTCTCTGGTCTCTCTGGTCTCTCTGGTCTCTCTGGTCTCTCTGGTCTCTCTGGTCTCTCTGGTCTCTCTGGTCTCTCTGGTCTCTCTGGTCTCTCTGGTCTCTCTGGTCTCTCTGGTCTCTCTGGTCTCTCTGGTCTCTCTGGTCTCTCTGGTCTCTCTGGTCTCTCTGGTCTCTCTGGTCTCTCTGGTCTCTCTGGTCTCTCTGGTCTCTCTGGTCTCTCTGGTCTCTCTGGTCTCTCTGGTCTCTCTGGTCTCTCTGGTCTCTCTTGGTCTCTCTGGTCTCTCTGGTCTCTCTGGTCTCTCTGGTCTCTCTGGTCTCTCTGGTCTCTCTGGTCTCTCTGGTCTCTCTGGTCTCTCTGGTCTCTCTGGTCTCTCTGGTCTCTCTGGTCTCTCTGGTCTATCTGGTCTCTCTGGTCTCTCTGGTCTCTCTGGTCTCTCTGGTCTCTCTGGTCTCTCTGGTCTCTCTGGTCTCTCTGGTCTCTCTGGTCTCTCTGGTCTCTCTGGTCTCTCTGGTCTCTCTGGTCTCTCTGGTCTCTCTGGTCTCTCTGGTCTCTCTGGTCTCTCTGGTCTCTCTGGTCTCTCTGGTCTCTCTGGTCTCCTGGTCTTTCTGGTCTCTCTGGTCTCTCTGGTGGCTCTGGTCTTTCTGGTTCCTCTGGTATCTCTGGTCTCTCTGTCTTCTCTGGTCTCTCTGGTCTCTCTGGTCTCTCTGGTGGCTCTGGTCTCTCTGGTGGCTCTGGTCTTTCTGTCTTA